>NC_086361.1:5397801-5620301 GCF_036324505.1 Eleginops maclovinus | reverse complement strand
ACGTTTGACTTCAAATGCTAATAGTGGTGCAGCTATAGTTTCACCCATGACCATTATCCTATTCTTTACTTCCTGTTTGGACACGTAACACTTTTTTTCTTTAAATTATTCGGGCCATGTAGCGGTTCATAATTAAATAACTAGTTTGCCATAAACATCTTAATGAAATGTTCACAAATAGATCACAAAAAATAATAAATCTTTGCAGAAGAAAGTAAGAATATATCATATGGATCTTTGCTGTTGGAGTCAACCTAAGGTGGGCTCTGTTAGTTCAGATCATTTCTTAAGGAAGTTGTGTTGAAATTAAAAAAAAGCCTTAAACAAAAACAAACATGTGATAAGATATGTTCTTCTTGTTTTTGTTATTTTAAAGATATTGCTCGAAAAAATATATCTACATACAAGATCTCAGTGAGACACTGACCCTTTGACCTGATGGTGGTGCATGAGGAAAAGGGGATCACCAAAGCGGCTGTAATTGCTCCTGTGGAAAACACAAATGTATGTACCCGATCCCCCTTAAAAACATTTAAAGTATTTAGCCTCACGTCAAGCATAAATAGTTGCATACGTAATCTGAAAGTGATAAACAAACAACAGCTTGAATAGTTTGCAGATTGTTCCACTGCATCAAATATCACCTAAAGCCAGTGGATCTGGCTAACTTTACTCTCTCAAAATAATGAATTTAGTCAATCTAAGATAAGAAGGCAAAAGTTATTCTTAAAACTAGGTTTATGCAACTGTTATTGGGTATCCTTAGAGATTTTAACCCCTGGGTATTCGAAATTATCTGGTTCTTCTAAAATAAAGATACAAAGGATGGAAGATCTCGATCATTAATATTGGGAATTTTCACTCTTGCTGACACTGAGATTACACATTAAGTGTTGATTAATAAACTGTAGATTCTGAGGGAGGGAGGAAATTAATTGCAAATAAGGAGAATGATATCATCTGCATAACACTACCAACAGTAAGTTACCCTGCATATTGTTACAGCCTCTTGTGTTAATCAAAGTAACTTTGAAACGACTACAGAACTCAATAGCTATGCTTTTATCCAGAAGCTGGACGTACATCACATAACACCTGTTTAAGCTGTTTTCACCTTAGCCTTTATTTTGAATTATTTAAATATCTTATTGAGTAATTTAAAGGCTCTTCATGACCTGGCTAAAGAAAAAAGCAAAAAAAAGCAGTGGAGAAGGGTTAGGGTTTGCAGTGTAGGTGAAGAATTTCATTTTTGTGGACATATGACAAAAAGATCTAACTCATAAACCACTTGGGTCATCGTTACATTCAAAGTGCGATATTTAGAAGTTGTGGAACAAGAAAATAAACATGTTCATTTGGAATGTTTCATATTTTTATTATTTTGCTTTCAACTTAATTCTTCTAATGGTTTTACTTAAAAGCAAAACGGTTCATGTCGTTCATGAGAATTAATTTCTTCTTTTCAGCCTTAGTTTCAGCCTTGGTCACTTTTCCACTGCAATGATCTTTTTTCTCAACTTTTTTAATGACACCGACAGCCTCTGTCTGCCTCATGTCACGCACAGCAAAGCGACCTGAGAGCAAGAGAAAGAAAGAGAAAACATAAAACATAGGAGTCCGAGGCACCAAGGTTGAAAATATGTTGTTGACATTAATATTAACCAAAAGAAGAGCTTTTTGTGCTCATTTTATTTCATGACAGAATCTAAATGAAAACATGTGGCATAATGAATAAGGTGTTTTACACAAAAAGCGTTTTTTGCATATCTGGATCCATTGATTTTAATCTAGACGTGCAGAATGCTTGTCGGCTTTGCTCTCAGATATGGATAGCTGGGCACTAAAAACTTTGTCTAACCCTTTATATTAACCTTCTGCCTCAACAAGATTTTGTGTTCAACACAAACAACACAAAATCTGGCAGTGGTATGAAAAGCCTACTCACCCAGTGGAGGATAGTTGCTGAAAGTATCTACCACCATGGGCTTCTGTGGGACCATTTTGACAATAGCGGCGTCTCCTGACTTGACAAAGTTGGGGCCATCCTCAAGCTTCTTGCCAGAGCGACGGTCGACCTTCTCGATGAGCTTGCCAAATTTACAGGCAATCTGAGCTGTGTGGCAATCCAGCACAGGGACCTGCGCCTATCTGTCCGGGATGGTTCAGGATGATGACCTGAAATAATAATCTTTATGTGCATTTAGAAATGATGATGAGAGGTCTCTCTTTGAGCCTGAGATGATCACCATTGCATTTCCTGCTAATGGCCGGCAGAGGTCAACCAATGTTTGCGTTTATCTGAACTGAAATCAATCATGTATCTCTTTAAAGTCATTATGAATTGACTATTTGAAAAATACCTTGCTACATTAATCAATATATTTAGGGGTTTAAAGTATAGTTAACAGTAGACACCTGACATTTTGACCAATGAATGGAAGATATGTGGGTAAGTGCAGAGGGTGTTTAGCTTTTTAACCTAGCTTTTAAAACTGTTGAAGGGATTTTAAAATGTATGTTTTAAAAAGAAAACTAATAACCAAGGAAATAATATTAATTTGAACCTTTGCAGGGTGGCGTGGCTGAATCTCGAATTTTTCGGGATTAGCATTGAAGAAAAACATTTACATTGAGATATACTGTACATTCAGTCCTTTTCAGTTTGTGGAAAACACAGTTTCACTTTGTCATTAAGAAGGAAAAGTCATATTTCAGGCATCTTTATATCCCTTTCATTTCATTTGTTCAGACTCACCTGGGCAAGGAAGCTTTCCGCTGGCTTTGGTGGATCGTTCTTGCTGCCACGTTTCCACGGCAGATCTTTTTAAGGGACACGTTCTTGATATTAAACCCGACGTTGTCACTGGGTAGAGCTTCAGTTAGAGATTCGTGGTGCATCTCCGACTTCACCTCAGTGGTAATGTTGGCAGGAGCAAAGGTGTCGATCGTACCAGGCTTCGGCATACCGGTCCCAAATCGGCCAACGGGCACAGTTCCAAAACCTGGGAGAGCAGAAAGAGTTTTAATATGCTCCTCTGTTCAATAAAAAATAATCTTTGAAGATTACTTGGCCAATTTCTGACCCGGATTTCTATAGTTACAATGTACGGTAGGCAGTATATACTAATGAATGGTGTTTGGCTTTCCTCCGGGTTACTGTTGTCAGGAGCTCCCTGCTAACCTCCTGTTATAGTCTTGATGGTGCTTGTCAGACTGTGGATAATAAACCCTGAGGACCTTTGCTGTTGGGTGAGCAGGAAGCTCTGGGAAGGGAGAGGAAAGCCAAACATCTTTCCTTCCACATTGCAACAATAGAAAGTAATCCATTAATAAGGAGAAGATTCATAGAAGTGTCAACTGTAATTGTAATCTTTTGCGGCTCTAAAGTTTGAGCTGCAGGAACTTCAGATTACAGTTCATACAAGGGAATTTGTACGAGCAATAAAAGTAGGTAAGAAATCTGATAGTCCAAAGTTACCACCAATTTTGTAGACGTCCTGCAGGGGAAGACGGAGGGGCCTGTCGGTGGGGCGGGACGGTGGCACGATGCCATCCAGAGCCTCCAGCAGAGTTGTTCCACTGGCATACCCTCCTTACGCTTAACCTTCCATCCCTTGAACCATCCCATCTGTAGACAGATTCAAAGAAAGATATAAGTCCAAGTCTAAACCACCCTGTACACAAGTTGAGCATAATAAGGTTACATGTCTCACCTTCTCACTGGCCTCCAGCATGTTCTCTCTGTGCCATCCAGAGGTGGGGACAAAGGCAACAGTTGCGGGGTTGTAGCCGATCTTCTTGATGTAAGTGCTCACTTCCTTTGTGATTTCTTCATAACGGCATAATTCCTACTGAGGCGATTGGATGGCAAGTGCATCACTGGACACGGATAGCATGGTCAAAAACAGCTGCACCACAGACAGAGACTTGTCAGTGACAGCTTGAATGTAATAAGGATAGACAAGCCAATTTTTCAATTTTTCCAAAGACATTTATTTTATTAGTTACCAGCTGCTTTCTTTCCAATTAAATTTGTGGCATTTGAACAACATTTCCAACTTAAACTTAACTGAGAAGAGGCACCGTCATGTGATTCAGGTAAGTGACAATGCCATGTAGCTCTTTTCCTGCGAAAACTTTTGCGATGGGTTTTAATCAGCATAAGCCAGTCCTTGAGTAACGAGATCTGCCACAGAGAAGATGATCTAGGGTGAGGGCATGGCAGGGGGAAGGGAATGGCCCGCTGCTGCCGGCACACTTCTTGTTGCTGGATGTCCTGCACGACCATTCATTTCTTCTTAATGGCCTTCTCTGCAGCCTTGGTTGTCTTTCCGGATGCTTCCTTGGTCTCAACAGCCTTGATGACACCGACAGCCACTGTCTGTCTCATGTCACGGACGGCGAAACGACCTGGAATACAGGAGGGTCAACATTAGTGATTGCATTGTGCACCTGACCACATTGTTCTTTATAAGTATTTCTCAATTTGCAAACAATAGACTTCCAAATACATACCGAGGGGAGGGTAGCTGGAGAAGGGCTCCACAACCATGGGCTTCTGTGGGCGCAAATTGATAATAGCGGCGTCTCCTGACTTGACAAACTTGGGGCTATCCTCAAGCTTCTTGCCAGAACGACGATCGATCTTTTCGATGAGCTCGGTGAACTTGCAGGCAATGTGAGCAGTGTGGCAATCCAGCACAGGTGCATAACCTGCGCCTATTTGGCCAGGGTGGTTCAGGATGATGACCTGAGGAAACATTTTCATTAGAACTCGGCCAAAATGCTAATTAAAAGAGGAAAACAAAAATGATATTTTGCCATCTAAGTTAAATACTAACCTGGGCGTTGAAGTTGTCAGCTCCCTTGGGTGGGTTGTTCTTGCTGTCTCCAGCCACGAATCCACGACGGATTTCCTTAACGGACACGTTCTTGATGTTGAAACCGACGTTGTCACCGGGCATAGCCTCAGTCAGAGACTCGTGGTGCATCTCCACAGACTTTACTTCAGTGGTGAGCATAGCAGGAGCAAAAATGACGATCATGCCAGGCTTCAGGAGACCGGTCTCTACTCGGCCCACAGGCACAGTTCCAATACCTGGGAGAGCAGAACAAGTTTTAATATGCTCCTCTGTTCAATGAAAAACAGTCTTTAAGGATAACTTGGCCAATTTCTGACTGTCGTCAGGAGCACCCTGCTAACCTCCTGTTATAGTCTTGATGGTGCTTGTCAGACTGTGGATAATAAACCCTGAGGACCTTTGCTGTTGGGTGAGCAGGGAGCTCATGGCAGGGAGAGGAAAGCCAAACATCTTTCCTTCCACATTGCAACAATAGAAAGTAATCCATTAATAAGGAGAAGATTCATAGAAGTGTCAACTGTAATTGTAATCTTTTGCGGCTCTAAAGTTTGAGCTGCAGGAACTTCAGATTACAGTTCATACAAGGGAATTTGTACGAGCAAGTTACCGCCAATTTTGTAGACATCCTGCAGGGGCAGACGGAGGGGCTTGTTGGTGGGGCGGGACGGGGGCAGGATGGCATCGAGAGCCTCCAGCAAAGTGGTTCCACTGGCATTACTCTCCTTACGCTCAACCTTCCATCCCTTGAACCATCCCATCTGTAGACAGATTCAAAGAAAGATATAAGTCCAAGTCTAAACCACCCTGTACACAAGTTGAGCATAATAAGGTTACATGTCTCACCTTCTCACTGGCCTCCAGCATGTTGTCTCCGTGCCATCCAGAGATGGGGACAAAGGCAACAGTTGCGGGGTTGTAGCCGATCTTCTTGATGTAAGTGCTCACTTCCTTGGTGATTTCTTCATAACGGGCCTGGCTGTAAGGGGGCTCGGTGGAGTCCATCTTGTTGACTCCTACGATGAGCTGCTTCACACCGAGGGTGTAGGCCAGCAGGGCGTGCTCACGGGTCTGACCGTTCTTGGAGATACCGGCCTCAAACTCACCAACACCGGCAGCAACGATCAGCACAGCACAGTCGGCCTAAAGAGGGAGAAATGTTCTTTATTTCTACATGTTTGAATGCTATGTTTATGCCAAATCGATGGTTTTGTGTGTATTTTCCGAACAAATGCCCATTCAATGGCTCCAACATAATTATCTCCATTTTCAAAATGTCAAATCAACTACATTTCAAAAGACACAGTAGAGGGGGAAATTTATAAAGTTATAGAGTGGTGTAGGGATGATGTGTTTATGTAAGGTAACCGGGAAATGCATTGCACTGGTTCCCTTCTTAAAAAGCCAATGGCCTTTTTCCATTGGGAATCTTTGCTCAGTAAATGTTAACAACACTTACACATTTTGTTCAGCAAGATAATCCCCACATAATAATATCCATTTTACGGTTTTTTAAGCTTTAATGCAATAGCCAGAAGTCAAAAGCTAAACCTCAGTGGCATGAATTTCTCCAACACTTATCTACACTTCAGATTATTTACCCACTTAAAAGCAACCGCCTTCAAAAGCTACATATTCGCAGGTGGGGTTTCCATTAACGTAGTTTAAGTATATAATATATATATATTTTAGGCATTTAAACAAAAACTAATTTTAAATTGGTTTTACTTTCAGACGAGTACATCAGAATTGCAAATATGACAAAGTCAAAGTCAACTTTATTGGCAATCTTTCAGTTTGTGTGTACAGACAGGGCGTTTTGATTACTGTTTCCCACAAAAAATACAAATATATATTAAAAAAGAGATATACATATGTATACATATATGTATGTATACATACATTCACACCTCTACACCCACTCATTTTTCTCAATGTTGCTCACGCTATAAGGTAAAACTGTATTTGATTCTGTATGCCCTAACAATCTGGGAACTGCAATTAAACTTAACTAAAGTACGTTTTTTTTTTCTTTCTTTTTTTACAAAACAGGATTTTAGGAACTACTACCCATAGACTGTATATATAGATGCTACTACCACTCCAAAATAATGTTTGACGTACTGTTGGTCTGATAGAAAAATGACATCCTGAAAGTAAGAGTTAATAAAGAGCATGTTAAAAAGTGTGTCTTCACCTGAGAGGTACCAGTGATCATGTTCTTGATGAAATCCCTGTGTCCAGGGGCATCAATGATGGTCACGTAGTACTTGGCGGTCTCAAACTTCCACAGAGCGATGTCAATGGTGATACCACGCTCACGCTCTGCCTTCAGTTTGTCCAAAACCCAGGCGTACTTGAAGGAGCCCTTGCCCATCTATTGTGGTTAAAACAAAGAGAATGAAGGACATCGGAGAAACAAAATGTGAGGTGAACCAGGAATGAGGTTTAACGAAAATAAATTAATAAACAGAAACATATGCAAATCCAGTTTTTGGAAACATATTTTTTTGCGTGCTAACTAACTAGCCTCAGCCCATCCTGTCTTGTAATACCACTTGTCCCTCTGGATATGATAGTAAGTCACCATAGGTCCAGTTTGCCCTCAGTACCGCAGCCCTGACTGGCTTGTCAAATATAAATCTATGGTCTGTGTCTGTATTTATAGTTTGTCTTGTGAATTAGATTTAGTGGCTGCTGACTGGGGCTCGGTCTGCGAGGTGTTGCCACGTGTGCCGACTGCTCCCCATGTTGACTGCTCTAGTTGCCACACTTCAGATGGACTAGAGTGTGGAACTTTTACTCTGGATAGAGTGCAATAAACCCATAAACAACTAACTTTACACAGAGCGTACAACCACCAAACAAGTGCCAGGGTATGTTAAAACAGATAGGTTAAAAAGTAGAGGGCAAAGCCACATAGTGGAAGTATTCATTTTGCCTGCTCCAAGATATTTAGCACTTTAGAGGAAATGTGAATATTCTTCAATTGTCAGTTGATATCAAGCTTTTTGTCAAAAATGAATGTGAATTTGCATGAATTCAGTAGTAGAGGTGAAATGCTACCCCGTATTTCTTAGAGCATTGGTCTCAGAACTACACATTGCACCTTTAACAAGAATATTTGCTAGAGGAGGACTTGGTAAAGATTGTCCACGTATTTCAACAGTAGATGGCAGTTGTAACAAGGTAAAGTTAGGGAGCAGTTACATTCACCACACCAGTTTTCCCACACCTGTCTCATGTCAGTTTGGGCTTGAAATGTATTCAGATTAATAAAAACCAACCTCAGCGGCTTCCTTCTCGAACTTCTCAATGGTTCTCTTGTCGATTCCTCCACACTTGTAGATCAGATGACCGGTGGTGGTGGACTTGCCGGAGTCAACATGGCCAATAACCACGATGTTGATGTGAATCTTTTCCTTTCCCATGTTGATGTTCTGGCTTTAAACAATATGACAGTCAGTTATATTGACTTTAAATGTAATATTCCAGTTTCAAATTCAACTAGAAAATAAAGTAAGCTCAGTGGGACCACCATTGAGATCCGTAAGACTCTACAGGTTATTCAAAAACAGTTAGCTGTTGTTACTAAAATTCAGAAAATGATCCAATTTATCCTGCAAAAAACACCAGAGAATACTGGCAATACCACACTATAAAATACTTCATACAAGTACATAATTTCCTTTATTCAAATTGTTAGTAGTAAAAGAAGCGTATTTAAATGGAAATAACTATTTAACTGTGCTGCTGTCCATCTTGGTCAGGACTCTCTTTTTAATTTCAGCGAGACTTTCCTGTTTAAATAAAATCAAAGAACAGTACAATGAGTAAAGTAATAAGTCAAATTCAAATAATTTAAAAAAACTGAGTAGACCTCCTTATTGTACCAAAATAATATTTGAGGTTGACCAAATATGACTCATGTTTTCTATGCTTTTAGTTTAATCCATAACAATGCACCATGTGAAATGAACTGATCATGTGTTTTGTTTAAAATCCTAATCTGAAAAGAAATCAGTGGCTGGGAAATAAATGTAATCCAAACCATTTGATCAGCACCCAATTGCCAACAGTCTTTTCTATGTATCAGGTTTTTGGTGGTATTTTAAGAGTTATGACTTCTTTTAAAAACACACACAAAAGTGTAATGGAATCGGTTCACATCAAATTCAAAGATATTCCAGCCTTTCTACTCACCTGGTTGCAAGGCAAAATGGAGGAGGTGGATGTGTTTTGTCTCTTGCCCTTCTTTATTGATCTGCTCCTTCGCTTCCTGCTACTTCAGATACTAAATGATCTTTGGAAAACGCCTTTCCTATGACCTCCTCCTGCCTAAGTTTAATGAATGTTTGTACTGTTGCTTTAAATGTGCGCCTGTATGCACTTCTCCAACTAGTTTGGCCAGTATCTTCTGGTTCCTTATATTTATAATGGGCACACCTTTAAAACGTGCCTGCAAGAATAATAATGTGCAAGAGAAATGTTTTAATCGATACATAGAGGAAATGCAAAGAAACACAAAAGGAACATCTTCATTTGGCAATGTTTAAGATTTTTATTGTTTGGTTTCAACTTAATTATGATCATAGCTTCCCCCTAAAAAGGCCAAAGCCTTCCTTTCCTGCGGAAACTTTTACGATGGGTTTTAATCAGCATAAGCCAGTCCTTTAGGAGAGAGCTCTGTCTCAGAGCAGACAGCGCCGGGTGGCAGGGAGGAAGGGATGGGGCGGACCGCTGCTGCTGAGACGTTACTCTTTGTTGGACGTCCTGCACGAAAATTCATTTCTTCTTGTCGGCCTTCTGTGCAGACTTGGTGACCTTTCCGCCAGAGGGGAGCTTCTTATCCACAGACTTGATGACACCGACAGCCACAGTCTGCCTCATGTCACGCACAGCAAAGCGACCTGAGAGGAGAAGGTAGACAAGAGAAAACGTGTAGGTTCAGCAGTAATTACATTACAGTTACTAAGCACAAAATGATTTTGTTACTTGCATAACTTAAGGACTTGGATCAGCAGCACAACGGGAAAACAGAAAAATAAATCAAACGTCCCTATTCGCATGCGCTACTACTAGGATCCTACATATTGAGCAAGATACAGGTAACTGGCGGGCGGCCATCAGACATGAAAACCTTTGCAAGCTACCTGAACCAGTGTGGTGATGGAAACTAAGCTGAAGAAAACATGGCTGATGTTCAACCAAAGAGCAGGAAACAGGTGTTCAGTATTGTCCTTATTAGATTAAGGATTTGTGCTGATCTGGGCATACATGAGGTTTACCTTAATATCATTCATTCTCATTCGATTAGTAGTGTATCTCAGGTGATGTAATCAAAAAGTAGTGTAACTAGTAGTGTAACTAGTTATTTGAGCAGGCAGTAAAGTACGTAATCTAAGGTATTACTTTTTACAGTGTCTGTATCTCAGAGACTACAAAGAGTACAATCACGTATTTCCCATCAATTAAATCATAATATGTAGACTATGAAAAGATATGCAGACCTTTGCAGTGTAGATAAATATATCACCTGGGTGGAATTTGGGGATTTTAGTCTTTGCAGACCATTTACATGCAACGAAAACCCTAATAACACACTGCAGGAAAGGGAAAATTCCCAAAAGCATAATAGGGCCTCTTTACAGGGTTGTGACTTTGACGAAAGCGTTATTTTTTATGTGATGAAAAATGTCTAAGTTCTTCTCTTAGGGTTTAACACAAAAGTGCCCGTAGAAAAGTAAAGGTAAACAGTCGGAACAGCTGTATATTTTCAATGTATTCCCTGAACTTGTATTAATGTTTCCAAAAATCGTAGATTCTGCATTATTATTTTTGTTTAAAATAAAGCGATAGGAACTCTAAATCTCTATTGTTGTGCATCTGTTCTCAGGATGCACATTTTTATGATTTCTTCACTCTTCAACCACAGTAATTATGACTGTATAATCATTCAAATCTTATAGAAAACGTAATTTCTTTCCATTATTATAGTGATACTGAAATACTGTGATTGACATGATATATTTCACACTCTTTATCCAAATAATCTTCCAAACATAATTTGAGTGACTGTAAGACTTCTTGGAGTGCATAAATGCATTTAAAGATTGTTCCACTTGGAATCAACCTCTACAACACAACATCTAACAAAAAGATGATATAGTAAAAATGTTTACATGTCTTCATCGTAGACGTTGTGCTTCTGTGCAGCTGATGAATGGTAAGTATTTACTTAATTTCTAGCTCGAAGCCTAAGTCACATGTTTTGGCTCCGTCCAAAATTGGCCCCTTTTTGGACTGGTATATTTAAAACCTTTTCATACATGTGTAACACGGCTGTTGATGCTAACCCATTGACGGCATTATTTGGCGTGGTCCCACAGGAGATACGAATAACAACTGATCAGGCTGAGGCTGTGGCCCTCTCTTCCCTACTTGCTAGACGTCTGATACTCCTTAGTTGGGAGAAGGCTGCTCTCATAAGCGCTGGGTAGAGGAAGTAATGTCCCATCTTAAACTTGAGCAGCTAAAGCACACTACCCGGGACTCTATGACAAAATACTATAAGGTCTGGCAACCATTTCTTTATTTATTCATGTATTCATTTGTTACTCTTGGTCATTTAACCATGTAGTTTTTAATTTAATAATTTATGGGTTTTTTATACCTATTTTATATCTCTTCTGGATGTCAATTGATATTTTGTATACTTTCTCTGTTTGCTGTATTTTTGAGTGTTGAGTGCTGCTGTTTGTTGTATGTGGAAAATCAATAAAATATTTGGCCTCCACTAACTCCTGGGGGAAATCTTTGGCTCTATAGCTGCTAATTGCTCCACTATGTTTCCCTGTTAGTCTCTGATGGTGTCTGTCTGTCTGTCCTTTTTTATTGTTAGACAGGAAGCTGTCTGTTCCATGTAGTATTTTAGGAAGGTAACATATTAGATCTGTGTGGAGTAATAAGTGGACGATCTTTTGTGTCTGTGCAATTCTGAAGCTGCTGTGGATGGTTTACTTTTCAAGTGTATAATCATTCATTTGCGAAATATGTTTCCTTCAAACTTTTGCCTTTGTCAATACACCCACTTGTCCACCTCAGCCAAGCAAAATAAAACTTTCAAAGAAAAACTATGGATTATTCTTTTCCTGTTTTTGAGCATTTCCCTTCAGTTTTTTATATTTGCAAATAAAAAATGCAATATAAGGAACAAATAGATGGAAACACATGTGGTAAGGGCTGACAGGGAGTTGGGTTATCTAAAGGTTTTGAGGTTTTGTACTTTTATAGCAGGTGTGACTCGTTTTGCAGGTCCTTAAAGTCATTTAGGGTGTAACCGTCATGGACGTAAGCAGTTTCAGTGGAACCCGGCATGCTAGGGTATCAAAATGTCTGTAGTGATATAACCATGTATAGGAATAAGAATAAATACAGTTATTCACTCACCCAGGGGTGGATACTGGGAGAAGCTCTCAACACACATGGGTTTACCAGGCACCATGGTGATGATGGCGGCGTCTCCAGACTTGAGAGCCTTGGGGTTGTCCTCAAGTTTCTTGCCGGATCGACGGTCGATCTTCTCCTTGAGCTCGCTGAACTTACAGGCAATGTGAGCGGTGTGGCAGTCCAGCACGGGCGCGTAACCCTGGGAGATCTGCCCGGGGTGGTTCAGGATGATGACCTGCAGAGGGAGAGACATGGACCGATGTTAAAGGAGAAACATCCACGAGCTATACTCCAAGAAAGAGTGGATGAAGATAGACTGTCCATTATTACAGTGTCACTTATATTCTGGTTCAATGTACATTATGATCCATAAATATGGGGGATATCCACCTTTTCACCAAAATGGTTAAGTACACCTTCAAATAAAGTTACGATTAGATAGATTTAAAACTTAGCATCCGAGTATGGGTTGTTTTAAACACTTCCACAAAGAGTTCATGCATGGATCAAATCAAATCAAAGTGTATTTATACAGCCAAAAATCATAAAACATGTGTGTCTCAGAGGGCTTTACAGATTAACAAATATAGATGAGTGTTAAGAGATAAATAAAATAAGAAGGAAATAATAAAAAACACAAAATAGGACATAAAATACAAATAAAACAGATTCAAATAAAACAAGATAAAATACAATAAATAAAATACCATAACATGTAGGACTCTGGAGGACAGACATGGGGTCATCTTAATGTATTTAATAGTAATGATTTTTTTAAAAGGCAGCTTTTTCACCAAAATGGTTAAGTACACCTTCAAGTAAAGTTACGATTAGATAGATTTAAAACTTAGCATCCCAATATGGGATGGGATAACCTTAATGTATTTAATAGTAAGGATTTTGGAAAAAATGCAGAAGTTTGGCAAGGAATAAGCATTCAACTGGATGCATGAGAATTGGGTGACTGCGGAAGTTGTGTGAACGTTTCTATTAGGATGCTCTGGAATAGTTTTGCTGTCTTTAAACGCCCACACTTTGGGCCATCTGTTGCCAAGCAAGTGCTTTAATTTGAGGGTGCAGTATATAAAGAAAATGTACTGATCAGGTTGACTAAAATGCATACCATAATTTGTGGTTGAATTTTTACTACTTTATATCAAATGTCATTTAACTCATTTTTTCTTTTAACATAATTATCCAAATCACTGACAACCAGGAAGACATTGGGAAGAAAATAGGGAGATTAAGTATGAAACAACATTTTAAAAAATCAGGTTTGAATTTAAATCAAACACTGTCACTATTCTTGTTTAGAAGATATCAAGTCAACAAACCAACAATTAATGTCCAGTATTGCTGTTTCTGTTCTTATGTACTTCATAAGTATTGTGTGGCTGTCCTTACATCTGCATAGAGAATGTACTCTAAATTTGCCATGAGAAATGGCACATTAACAGAAATGTCTTGACTGGGTCCAGAACTTTGAATGTGCCCACTACACTGGGCTGACAACTCTTTCTGACAACACGCAAAAAATGTCTGTTAATCTGCATAATCACTGTCTCTTTAAACTGTCTTAAATGAATAACTCACGTGGGGATAAATATGAGTTTATCTTCATAATGTGAGTTTATAATGTAAATGAACACTAACCTGGGCGGTGAAGGTGTCTGCAGCCATGGGTGGGTCATTCTTGCTGTCTCCGGCCACGTTTCCACGGCGGATTTCCTTGACGGACACGTTCTTGATGTTGAAACCGACATTGTCACCGGGGAGAGCTTCAGTGAGAGTCTCATGGTGCATCTCCACAGACTTCACCTCAGTGGTCAGGTTGGGGGGAGCGAAGGTGACGATCATGCCGGGCTTCAGGATGCCAGTCTCAACGCGGCCCACGGGGACCGTTCCAATACCTGGGAGAGCAGGGGACGGTTCAGTTTACTTCAAAGTAAAATAACTTGCATGAAAAGAAGCTGAATTTTTGGATGCAAGATTGCGATCTGAAACTTAGTGACAGCTGTTAAACACTATTAACTTCACTAACAAATGACTATGACTAGTCATCTTAAAATATGTTATCCAACAAACTATTCTTGATGGCTAATAAGAGACAATGTCAAAATGCAAACTGCGACAGTATCTAATTGGACTATTTTTGACAGCAAAGACAGTGGCTCAGTCAGTAGGGGCTTGAACTGGGAATCGGTTCAAGTCCCCGAACAGACTTGAAATATGGAAAGTGGACTGCTACTTGGAGAGGTCCCAGTTCACCTCCTGGGCCCTGCTGTGGTGCCCTTGAGCAAGGCACCGGACACCTCTCAATCCCCCCTCCCCATTGCTCCCCGGGTGCTGCACGATAGCTGCCCACTGCTCCTAGCACTACGATTGGTGAAATGCAGAGGACCAATTTCACTGTGTGTGCTCTGCTGTGTGCATGTGTGTGACAATAAAGAGGGTTTCCTCCTCCGATTCTATCTTCTAAAAGACTAAAGACTAAAAAAATGTAGTTAAAAAGCATCTGTAAAGCAGTAATAAGTTCATTAACAAATTACTGACTAGTTATCACTGACATTTTTATCAACAAACACATTTTCTGGGGTCATTTAGGCCTAAATGTGATCATATCAATATGCAATATTGTTAACAGAAAAAGAGAAAAGTTAGTTAAAATAAAAAAACAAAGACTGTCTTTATTATGGTTGGAAACAAAGAGTTGACAAAAATAATCATTCATTTGCATTCATCTTTTCTTGTGCTTCTGTGTGCCACATTAGAACGATACCCATTAAATAAACAGTCTAGGGACTACACAGGCAGCAAACAGTGAGCACCATCAGGAGACTTTAACAACAGTACTCCGAAGACTGAAAAGCGGTTATATATTGGCTCATGGACTGCATTTTTAAATATAATCTGCTGACAATCTGGCTTGTCAACAGTTCTCATTGACTAAAACCAAAACCGTTGCAGCTTCATGCAAGGATTTGTAGTAAACTCTCACCCAAAAAAAGGATGAAGTTTACCAAAAACTATAAAGACTACCAGCGACATTTGACACAAGACTAAGACTAAATTAAAAGAAAGCTGACTAAATGAACACCATGTCAGTATTTCTCTGGCACAGACTACAGTAACATAAGAGTATGAAAACATCCCAGGTGAAAGATTAGTTTAATCATACACTAATACTATCCAAAAGATCCAGCTTCACCTCTGTGATTGGCCTGTCTTAGCTGTCTGGATCAACTCCCACAGAGCAGATATCAGAGGCTGGATCTACGTTGTGACAGCTCACTTAACAGTCTTCATCGCAAGCTGCTGCTGTTACTGTGCAACACTCAGGTAAGCAACTTTATTTAGAGCTTCTTTGTTTGGTTTGATATTTTGCAGCCAGGTTTCAGTCCAGGTTAGACTCCTTTTCTTTAAGTTAGCATTGACTTGTATGTAAGTATGTTGGTTGCAAAGATCTGTGTTTTGTTTTGATAGGTAAATGAACTCCTTTTCAGATAGAAATGTGTGACATTGCCATCTGTGCGTGTGTTGAATGAATGCACTTTGACATTCAGGCACTTTCTGTACATAAATGTCACTTCCTGCTTCATTCAGACATCAAATGGTTACAGAGTCGCAATGCTCACATGATGTTGGGAAATATTTATTACGTAGTTAGGAGTGGTGGCTCCTGGGGAAGTGCACAGAGCAGGAAACCACTGGAAAGGATGATGAGGAGGGCTTTCTGCTCTGTCACAGTGACGTTTAAAAAAACTTTTTTACCTCTCTTTGTGATCATTGTTGGAAGCAGCGAGGCTCATTCTGCATTTTAACCAATACTTCTCATTTATTTAATTACCCCAATGTGGGGATGTCATTAGCTCAGATGCTCTATAAAGAAGTTTCTGAGTGGATATTGATAAACTAGAGAAAGAGTGCTGATTGGTTTATAATGGTGATTGCAACGTTTTTAAACTCTTTTACGATCATTTGGCTTAGTTATTTTTACTTCAAGGTTCTCGATTCACTGTCAGGGTTTCATGATTAATTCAGCTTTTTTTCATTTTAATTTTCATTGTGTTGGAAACGATATAGAATTGTGACAGGGTGAGACTGTCACTGCATTAAAGTGACACGTGTTTGCATTCACATAGGAGATCCACATGTTAAATCACATTTACCTACAGTAACAGTGCTCGTCTGAAAGTGGCTAGTCTGTTCTTGTTATTAGAAAGTACTGTGTTTTTTATGACATGATGTTGCCTTCTTTTCTGTCACCTGTAAGAAGGTCACACTCCTTACCGCCAATTTTGTAGACGTCCTGCAGTGGCAGACGCAGGGGCTTGTCTGTGGGGCGAGCAGGGGGCAGGATGGAGTCCAGAGCCTCGAGCAGGGTGGTGCCATTGGCACCTCCCTCCTTACGCTCGATCTTCCAGCCCTTAAACCAGCTCATCTAAAATGGAGAGTGCAAAGGGGGGTAAAAAGACAGGAAACGTTCCAAAGGATCATTTGAGGTAAAAAATGTCAATAAAATCTAGGACCTACAGTGGAAGCTTCTCATAGAGATTATGTATGTCCGGATTAAATCCATCATTTTAAGAGGATAATTATTATAACCAAATGTTTCCTTTCTGTCATACAGATTACCATCTAATTGATACATGTTTATTTATTACCTAAATACAAAGCACAACTATTTAGTGAAATGTATTATCTTTATTGTTTTATACATTTCACAAACTAGTACAAATTATTTACATTGCGATTATAGAATAATATACTACATTAGTGTATAATATTGTTTTACCACAGATCAAATTATAGACAGATTAAAGCTTAAAATTTCAACTGGCCTGAAAATAAATTAGTAATAAATAAATATAAATAAATTCAAACTACTATTATGATATCATTTATTTACCTTTTGGCAGAAATTATATCAATCTGTGAGGCAAGATGTTCACCTACCAACCCAACAACTTGAGCTTTGTATGTTCCTCACCTTCTCACTGGCCTCCAGCATGTTGTCTCCGTGCCATCCAGAGATGGGGACGAACCCGACAGTTGCGGGGTTGTAGCCGATCTTTTTGATGTAAGTGCTCACTTCCTTGGTGATCTCCTCAAAGCGCTTCTGGCTGTAAGGGGGCTCAGTGGAGTCCATCTTGTTGACTCCTACAATGAGCTGCTTCACACCGAGGGTGTAAGCCAGCAGGGCATGCTCTCGGGTCTGGCCGTTCTTGGAGATACCGGCCTCAAACTCACCAACACCGGCAGCAACGATCAGCACAGCGCAGTCAGCCTGAATGAGGAGGCCTTTTTTTAAATGCATGTACATACAGAAACTATAAAAAGTTGAGACAACGTTGAAAGGTGTCTTTACCTGAGAGGTACCAGTGATCATGTTCTTGATGAAATCCCTGTGTCCAGGGGCATCAATGATGGTCACATAGTACTTGGCGGTCTCAAACTTCCAAAGGGCGATGTCGATGGTGATACCACGCTCACGTTCTGCCTTCAGTTTGTCCAACACCCAGGCGTACTTGAAGGAGCCCTTGCCCATCTATTGTGGTTAAAACAGCAAAGAAAAAGCAGCATATATAATGAAATAAAAGTGCGAAACAGAGAGAGAAGTTCAACATTCAAAAATCCCCTCTTTATAGTTTGAAAATAGCTAACCCGACTTGTAAATGTTCTCTATAAATTACTTTTCAGACCCAGTTTTTATTACATTTAGATTTACAATATGTAGTTTTTTTCAAAATAGTTGCTCAGTGTTTACCCAACCTTATGCAGTTAATACTCAATGCCAACTTAAAAAAGCGATACCAAATCACTTTTGGTAATTCAGGCTGATTGTGGTCACTGTTTGGTGACCATACAATTGTGTTTAAATTAAACAAGATATGCCAAATTGCATAATGCGTTAGATTGCAAGGTATTTTCCTGAAATACAATATAATTCCTGATTAAGGTTTTAATTATCTAGTTAAAGATAATAGGAAACACTAGAACCAACATTTAATGCAAAATGTGTCACATTTCAGTGTTATTTCAATTATGTATTTTAAACTCTACCACATCTTCATTTACAATATTCAATTTTAAAAAATGCTAAATAAGTATGTATTAGAATATACTTGGAATGTGTAAATATTTATTTCATTGCTCATTTGGGGCTGGTTTTCAACTAGCTAATAGTTGCAGTGATTGGGGACAGTGCATGTGTTTAAACAGTAGGTGGCAGTTTAAACCAAGCAATACCAGGGAGCTGTGTCATCCACCACACCCGTTTCCCTTACATTTCTGATGATATAGATAAGATTTTGTCTTCCTTATATACATTTGTGTGCTTTGCTGTGATCAATGTAAAGTGACAGCATACCAACCTCAGCGGCTTCCTTCTCAAACTTCTCGATGGTTCTCTTGTCGATTCCTCCGCACTTATAGATCAGGTGTCCGGTGGTGGTGGACTTGCCGGAGTCGACATGGCCAATAACCACGATGTTGATATGAATCTTTTCCTTTCCCATTTTGATGTACTGGTTATAAACATGAGGAACAGTTATGTTGAGTCTTCTATGCAATACGTCAGATTCAAAATAGTAAAACAAAGGTGTGCAAATGGAGTGTACAGCAATACAGGAAGTCATCAGCTGAGATAAATGAGCGAACTTTATAGTGAACTGCTTGCCTTTAACTTTCATTAATCATACTGTAAATAATATACCATGGTGAGAAGATAGGTGTAATACATATTTATGAAGTTTTAAATGTCTGAGTAGTGGGTTATCAGAAGGGACAAATGACACATTATGCATTTTAAACGTATCATGACTCATCTCTGGACGACTGCGGCATATTAAAAGCAGTAAGCTAACGTTATCTCGCCAGCAGTTAAGTATTAAAGTATACTGAACATAAATGTAGCTATTCGGGGTAAATAAACGTCGAGTAAAGCTTAAACGACTTCAATGCGATTTATAAATTCGGGTTACTCGTCATGACGGATTCCTTAGCAACTGTCAGCGGGCACTCGTGAACGCCACCGGAAAGGCGCTGGGTATGTCACGCGCCATGTGCTCGGTGCCGGCTGCTCAGCCTCCATGTTGTGCCGCGAGCGCAGAGCCGCCATGTTACCGACTGATGCAAGCGCGCTCCTGAGTGTGCAGCCACAGCAGTGTGCGCGTTCCCGACGTTAGACGGAAAAGACTACCATGACTGGCAGAATGAAATCCGACAATTTTAGAGCTCAAGGTTTCCAATTAGGGAGTTCATACACCTAAGGCTTTAAAGCCCCTTTAGTCAAAGTCGAATTAAAATATTTACACACATGATATACAAGGTTAGAATAAGAATTACATAGGTGAGGTGACACATTTACCCTTTTTTCATCATGTACCTGGACAACATTTTAACAAAATTGATTCAGCAGGATCGGATATGGTGCTGAGGCAGACCACTCGGATACAGATTAGGCTGACTAACATTACTCTAAAATGGTCTGCCTTAAAAATGACACTCCTGCTATTTTGCACCGACAACCATGCAGTTAAGCTTTTAGAGTTTCATTAAAAGATGTGTCACCAACCTGTGCCCAGCAAATAAGACGTCCCCTGATAAAGAGTGTAGGGTAGGCAAAAAAGGACAGAATGTGAGCCGTCCCGAGTTTTTATACTGAACTAGGAGAGAGGGAGGGCTGTGCATGCTCTTGTTGCTGTCAGAATAAAATAAGGGATGCCATTGGCTGGGGTGGCATAATTCCTACTGAGGCGATTGGATGGCAAGTGCATCACTGGACAGGATAGCATGGTCAAAAACAGCTGCACCACAGACAGAGGCTTGTCTGTGACACTTTGAATCTACAACACCTGCAATACTGTAATAAGGATAGACAAGCCAATTTTTCTATTTTTTCAAAGACATTTATTTTATTAGTTACCAGCTGCTTTCTTTCCAATTAAATTTGTGGCATTTGAACAACATTTCCAACTTAAACTTAACTGAGAAGAGGCACCGTCATGTGATTCAGGTAAGTGACAATGCCATGTAGCTCTTTTTCCTGCGAAAACTTTTGCGATGGGTTTTAATCAGCATAAGCCAGTCCTTGAGTAACGAGATCTGCCACAGAGAAGATGATCTAGGGTGAGGGCATGGCAGGGGGAAGGGAGTGGCCCGCTGCTGCCGGCACACTTCTTGTTGCTGGATGTCCTGCACGACCATTCATTTCTTCTTAATGGCCTTCTCTGCAGCCTTGGTTGTCTTTCCGGATGCTTCCTTGGTCTCAACAGCCTTGATGACACCGACAGCCACTGTCTGTCTCATGTCACGGACGGCGAAACGACCTGGAATACAGGAGGGTCAACATTAGTGATTGCATTGTGCACCTGACCACATTGTTCTTTATAAATATTTCTCAATTTGTAAACATCAGACTTCCAAATACATACCGAGGGGAGGGTAGCTGGAGAAGGGCTCCACAACCATGGGCTTCTGTGGGATCATTTTGACAATAGCAGCGTCTCCTGACTTGACAAACTTGGGGCTATCCTCAAGCTTCTTGCCAGAACGACGATCGATCTTTTCGATGAGCTCGGTGAACTTGCAGGCAATGTGAGCAGTGTGGCAATCCAGCACAGGTGCGTAACCTGCGTTGATCTGGCCAGGGTGGTTCAGGATGATGACCTGAGGAAACATTTTCATTAGAACTCGGCCAAAATGCTAATTAAAAGAGGTATTAAAATGGTATTTAGCCATCCAAGTTAAATACTAACCTGGGCGTTGAAGTTGTCAGCTCCCTTGGGTGGGTCGTTCTTGCTGTCTCCAGCCACGTATCCACGACGGATTTCCTTGACGGACACGTTCTTGATGTTGAAACCGACGTTGTCACCGGGCATAGCCTCAGTCAGAGACTCGTGATGCATCTCCACAGACTTTACTTCAGTGGTGAGCATAGCAGGAGCAAAGGTGACGACCATGCCAGGCTTCAGGAGACCGGTTTCAACACGACCCACAGGTACAGTTCCAATACCTGAGGAATATAAGTGGGTTAAGTTTCCTAGCTGGATGAGGAGTTATTACTTACAACATTGCCTTTGTAATAACATGTTTAATTCTTACCGCCAATTTTGTAGACATCCTGCAGGGGCAGACGGAGGGGCTTGTCGGTGGGGCGGGAAGGGGGCAGGATGGCATCGAGAGCCTCCAGCAAAGTGGTTCCATTGGCATTACTCTCCTTGCGCTCAACCTTCCATCCCTTGAACCATCCCATCTGTAGACAGATTCAAAGAAAGATATAAGTCCAAGTCTAAACCACCCTGTACACAAGTTGAGCATAATAAGGTTACATGTCTCACCTTCTCACTGGCCTCCAGCATGTTGTCTCCGTGCCATCCAGAGATGGGGACAAAGGCAACAGTTGCGGGGTTGTAGCCGATCTTCTTGATGTAAGTGCTCACTTCCTTGGTGATTTCTTCATAACGGGCCTGGCTGTAAGGGGGCTCGGTGGAGTCCATCTTGTTGACTCCTACGATGAGCTGCTTCACACCGAGGGTGAAGGCCAGCAGGGCGTGCTCACGGGTCTGACCGTTCTTGGAGATACCAGCCTCAAACTCACCAACACCGGCAGCAACGATCAGCACAGCGCAATCAGCCTAAAATGAAATTAGATTTGTATTTTAACACAATACATATGGATCAGTGCAGAATGTGCCATCCATTACAAGACAACTTACCTGAGAGGTACCAGTGATCATGTTCTTGATGAAATCCCTGTGTCCAGGGGCATCAATGATGGTCACGTAGTACTTGGCGGTCTCAAACTTCCACAGAGCAATGTCGATGGTGATACCACGCTCACGCTCTGCCTTCAGTTTGTCCAACACCCAGGCGTACTTGAAGGAGCCCTTGCCCATCTATTTTAAAGGAATTATTTGGGAAATATTAGATCTCTGGAATCCGTTAATTGAGGAAAATGTGCACATTAAGGATCCATCATATCACAGTTTTCATTAAAGTGTTCAGCTCCCTCTATTTTTAAATGTAAATTATTATTATACACGTCTTACTCTTAAATTAATGCATCTGTTGCAATAGCGTTTAAGCCTCTGTCTTGTGAAAAGTGATTCACTAATGTACAATTAAAAAAACAATAGTGCAGATTAAGATCACTTCGTCTTTGTACATTGATCATAAAAATAATAAAGTATTAATGGCGTTCAGAATTAGGCAAGTCTAAAGTGCACAGTCACAGTCAACGCTGCTCCTGTTAGGCCCCACCCCGTGCGTGCGCGCACACGGTACAGTCTCGTGCCGGGCAGTAGCGGCTCAGAGTGGACATGCTGGCGCCGCCATCTTGACTCTAAAACGGTGTGAAAAGATAAAGAAATAACGGCTCACCTCGGCGGCTTCCTTCTCGAACTTCTCGATGGTTCGCTTGTCGATTCCTCCGCATTTGTAGATCAAATGACCGGTGGAGGTGGACTTGCCGGAATCGACATGGCCAATGACCACGATGTTGATGTGGATCTTTTCCTTTCCCATTGTTGTAGTTTCTGTCAAGAACAAATAAAGACCGTTGAGAAACATATCATATCGAAGCGCGCCATCATTTAATAGCCATGTTAATGGCCGACTAAAGGGCTGTAATGTTTCGTTAATGGAGCATCATGACCCGGGCCCAGATTAATTTGAACACCCTTCAGGCAGTTTATGCAACTTTTTTAAAAATCAAAACAAACGAAGCGACACGAAGCTCAACATTCAAATGCAATAACATATTTTAACCGCTTAATGAGTAATACATGTATCATCATGTGTAACGATATTCTGTACAGCTGGCAGGCGGTGGCTGCAAGGCCTCACTCGGCCACAAGCCAGACAGAGACACGTGTTACTCTATGGGCCACGTCGTATTAAGTTACAAAGACTCCCAAATATTCAGAAGCTATTTCGCTGAGCCCCAACCGCCTGTCACTGTATAATATGTGGAGTTAATGGAGAGGGGGAAAGAAATGCCATTACAGCATCCCCTGTTCTCCGCTTTCAAGTCCCCTCTTTGTTCCTTACTCCACACTCACGCACAAACCGCCTTCGTTGTAAATTAATACAGGCTAACTAAAACTAAAAGACTCCAAAACTAGATTACAAAACGACAAGTTATAACGATCATTTTAAATGTACCGATAATTTCTTCACACAAAAGAGCCACAGGTTTGAGTTAGGTTACATAACCGAAAAGACATAGTTTTAAATTTAAAAAAAAACGTACATGGTCGATGGGAAAACTTCGTCTAAATCTAATCACACGACAAAACTATTGGAAGGCCTCAATCAAAGTTCGACTTACCGGTGTTTCTGGGTAATCACGGCCAATGCTGCTGCCCCTAGCCAGGTAACAGAAAGAGAAGGAAAAAGGGTTGGACTCCGGGTTTTATACAAACTGGGAGGCGGCCTGACTTCCCGTCGCCCTCCTCGGTGCAGACCCCGCAAATCACACACATTCCTGCAAAAAACGTCAGCACGTCACTGGATGAACCGCATGAAACATGCATGATGCGTTCACCAGAAACTGTGCATATTAGTTTAGAGATGAAATTCAGACATGTTAAATATATAGAAAAACAGAGTAAAAGAACACGATTTTTCATGTTTATGGGTTATTTCACCGGAAACCTTTTGAGTTCATCCATCAGTTGTTTAATAAGTTGTTTTGACTTTGTAGAATGACATTTTTCAACCACAATATAAACAAATTATGTCATGCAGAAAAAGATGATTCTTTTTCTGAAAAAAGACGATTCTTTTTCTGTATGACATAAATTGAAATATAATAAGAATACTCAAATACAAATAAATAAAGCAAAATACTACAATATTCAAATAAAATATAACCCAAGTTAAAAAGATTCAAGACATAAAATATGTTTTCATGAAATAGGCTTCATAAAGTTCAAAGTTGATTCACAGATTTATTTTTCAATGATTTTATGTTTGCTTGTGTAAATATCATACATAAAACAGATAATTCTCTGAATATGGGTAAGTGATTTTCATCATTAATATAAACCAAATGCAAAAAAGTACTAGTTTTCCCCCTGTCCCACCCCCTTACTGAGATACCTGGACCACTCATTAGCCTAAAAGGATTATCTCAATTTGAATGAGAGATTTACATTCAAACAGAACAAAAGCCAACAAAGACAAACACATGCTGTTTTTAAGACACCTTATCCTTTCAGTCATTTACATTAGGAACTGACGCCTACAACTGATTTGATTAAACATGATGTTCTTGGGCTGAAGTCTTCAGGGTCAGCTGATTTAATACTTTACAATCAAAAATTGATTGTTTGATATCCTCGTTAAAAAGCTAAAGCTTTGGAAACTTTGCTGTGATTTTTATCAGCATATTGTCCTTCAGAAGACTTGCCACTTAAATAACGTGGCTAAAGCTTTAGGTTAATAAGGAATATTAGATTTATCTGGGGACAATATACAATCACACCCATATTTTCATCAAAAAGCCTGTGTTGTCACTTGGATGCTACTTAAGGGTCATGAAAGGAGGTCAGATCCTGCCAACTCTCCCATCACTTGGCATATTCCCCAGTATAGAGGGAGCTGGCATACCCTTCAACCACACACACATTTTATACTCGCCCAGCAAACCATTCAGTTCAGGTAACAGCAGTTGGAGTTGGCAGCTGCTGCCTTCAGTCAGCGGAGGGCAGAGTGACCATGGGGGGGGGGGGGGGGGGGGGGGGGGGGGGCAGAGTTATGGGTGAGAGACGGCCGGTGGGGAGAGGGGGGAGAAAGAAAGTGGCAAATTGCTAATATGTCATAAAAGATTGGTGTAAAATGACATGTGGCTTCCTCTTTGTATAAGGATTATAAAGTTTATAAGTTCTTGATTGTAAATTAATCCCTGGTAAATGTCAGATACATACAGTGCTAGCAGGCAACATAAACCAATACTCCTGTTCTCCTCATCAAATTCAAATTATAAAACTGTATAAAACGGTGAAGAACCACACACAGTCACAACAAAAAGCATAATGCAATTTTGGTACCTTCTGTCTTCACAGTTGGCCACAATGTTGAGCAACCTCCATTCATAAGTCTTAAACATGTGGCAGGGGCACTTGTGAATTTGCACATGAGCAACACTCGCTCTCAAAAGCGATTCATCCCCTTCTTTTCACATGATCTTGGAAGATCAGACAACACTTATTTCTACATACACCTATAGTGTAGCTTATATAATTTGAAAACCTCAGGTGTAACTTTTGCTTCACAGGAGGTGACTGGTTTTGTGTACAGAAAAGTTAACTAGCTTGTTTTACAGTGAAGCTCTCAACATGGGCTACAAAAATGTGGACAGGCATCTTTACCTTTAGGCCTAAAAAATGGCAATTTAAAAACCTATGTCCTGGGCTACTCCAACAATGCAACATAGTTATATAAGACATGAAAGTATAAAACAAATTCAAAAAAATTAACTGAATAAATATATCAAGCACAAGCCTATATCATATTTTATATACACGCAAATAGAATATGATATATACGAGAACAGAATGAAAAGATAAATATTGTACAGTAAAATTAGATTAAATACAGTCTTTCTTCCGTGATAGCTATTTAGATAAATACATTTAAAGATGACAACAGATGAATCTTTATGGAGGCCCTTTACAGAGCTCAGGTGTTTAATAGTCCTATGGCCTGTGGGATGATACTGTCTCTGAGTCTGATTGTTTTTGTCCTGAAGCTGCAGTACCGCCTGCCAGATGGCAGCAGGGAGAACAGTTCAGAAAATACATATATTCAGAAGAGTATCTAAAGAATACACACTATAAATCTACAGAAGAAATTAGAATACTCTCTATAAATATAGTACTGAAACACTGAAACACTGAAACATAAGATACTTTAATTCAAGTCAAAGAACTATACCACTCTTCCATACAGGTAAAATGTACCATGTATCATACACAAACACACCTCTACCCCACAAAGACTGTAAGCAAAGAATATGTATGGCTATGTGTTAGCATCTATTGTTATTTTTAGCATTTATTTATGAACAACCAGTTATATTTAAACTTGTGTAGTTTTACAAATGTTATGGTTGGTAAATATATATATATATATATATATATATTGACATTTAATTTAATCTTAATGCCTTTTCATTGCTGCTACCTCTGCTTTTACCACTGCTTTTATTTATTTGTGTTTATTTCTGTGAGCGCGGTGAGAGATGCCAACAAAAAACATTATACCAAATATTATTATGTATTCATTATGCATGTAGGGGGGTGGCTATTTAAGTGTATTGACATGTATTTAAGCCAACACTTATGATGACTTAAAAACATTATGCATGTTTTTTAAAAATAATCTTTTTAGTATAATTTCAGTTTAACTTTATTTTCATTTTTATGATAACACAGGGTCAATAATATAACAAAATGTTTTGGATGAAATTAATTGTAGTTGATTAAAGTACTTGAGTGAACTTGTGGACATGCCACCATTGAATACAGCATACCGTTATTTCATAACTGAACAGAGCAATGTAAAACTACAGTGCTCATATTTCAGACACAAACTACAAAAGGGTGTGTGTGAGTGACGGAAAGGAGGAATATGATTCAACAGGCTGATATGCAACACGTCAGTGATGAGTCATCGTTTATAAGTGGTGGTTGCAGCAAAGAGAGAAACGAGCATTATGAATATGATCCTGAAAAAAACTGCTGTCTAATAATAAAGAAGATTAACAATCATGATGTATT
Source organism: Eleginops maclovinus (assembly GCF_036324505.1). Classification (NCBI taxonomy): domain Eukaryota; kingdom Metazoa; phylum Chordata; class Actinopteri; order Perciformes; family Eleginopidae; genus Eleginops; species Eleginops maclovinus. The sequence goes on along the minus strand of NC_086361.1, from coordinate 5,593,207 downwards.
TATTTTAGGTAAAGTAATGGTCAGAAACAGTCCTTAAAATTCCCTTAGCTTGGAATGATTTACCTTCAAACATGAAATCCTTTCTTTTTTAAAGTTGAAATCAAGTTCCTCTTGCTGCTCAAGACTATTTTACTATGAATAAATGATACTGACAGATACTTGATACTGACAAATACCTCAAATTTTTGTATCTCCTATTTTCTTTGTAAGAACCACCCATGATTGTCAAAAGGCTTTTTTTTTCATTTAAAATTTTAACTTGCAAAATGTGCTATTTTTGTGTTGTTTGACTTTTAAATACCAAGACTAAGAGTAATCGTTTGTATGACAACATCTACTTAGAATGATCCTGATTCTGATTCATTTGTGAACGTAATTAAATTAAAATGTTCTTCCTTTCAGCTACAACAGGACTAAGGTTGGCTGCTGAGGTTTGCTGATGGCGTCTGGTTTGAAGTTCATCAGACGATGCGTACAGGGCTCTGTACACGATATTTTAATTCTTCCAGACCAAACTAGAAAAAAGATTGCTTTGTGGACCTGACACAGGGTCATTGTCATGTTGAAACAGCAAAGTTGGGAGCACACTGTGGTGTGGGTTGATTGACAGGAAAGGAAAAAAACCTCTTTAATGCACCACTAAACATAGAAAAATGTACTCTGGTTAAAGTCGTATACATATGCAACATGTGAAAAGAGAAGAACGTTGACATAATATTGTTTTTGGGACTCATGAGCCAGCCAAAAAGGTTTAGAACCAGTGCTTCATTGTCTATAATAATACTTGTAATAAACACATGTAAAATACACTGCATTACAATAACATTGTTACATCTGAGATAAACACAATATATGACCATGCATGGCATAGTCTTTAAATAATAAATGGGATGTGAATCTTTGCACTTTCCTTGCACAATTTAGCCCATTTCTTCTTCCACTGCGAAGCTCTTCCATTATTAATTCAAGTATATTGCACATATTTTATTATCACACTTTTCTTATTATTATCTTTTTCTGTACATTTCATATGTGAAAATGTACTTGGCAATAAACCAGCATTATCAACTGTTTCTTCAGAGTTGTCTTTATCTGCCAAATTTAAGAGTCGTGACTGTGTGGGTTCAGGGAAAAAAGGACTCTGACTGTGATCAGTGCCAAGATTGAGAGTCTCCCACAGCATACATGCATTCAAAAAGACAAGGGCTTTGGGTAACGTAATCTACATACCAATGTCAGTACATAATATGTAAATACAAGCTTAGCAAGGGACAGTTAATGTAAATAAATCCCATTTACAACACATAGCCGGTTTCACATCTCCTGCAGCCTGCTGGCAGACACTCCCTCTTGTTTCACACTTGCAAACAAAGTGTTCCCTTTTGGTTTCCAGGCTATCGTCTGCATTTGTTTCACACCCAAAGTGTTTAGGAGTAGAATTTATCTCATGCATATCACAGCCTCCAGGGTGGGTGTGATTAAAACTTTTGCATGAAACTTAAGGCTGCAGGATATTTTCAGCCCACCCCCCCCCCCCCCCCCCCCCCCCCCCCCGATTGCAAGCCAACCCTTTTTTTCTCTCCCTGTTTGAATTGATAATTTCAAGGTTTCGTCTTTTTTTTTTGCATCCGTGACATAACTGTTGGTGATGTATCAATTTGGTTGAAAAACGATATGTGACATTGGGTTGTGCAAATAAACGTTATATAATAATCAAGTGTGTTTTTCTGCTCTATGCTTAGTAGGTGACCTATTGAGTATGTTTCATAGATATTTGAGCTTTGAAAATGTTTTCTAATGCATTTTGAGATGTTTTTTTTTTTTATAAATGAAGGTACACAAAGGTGCATCCTGGTGCTTACTGAAGTGTTGAGGTTTCCTGTACAGAATATGACAAGCATTTTCAAAAGCCAAACATAACTCTTTTCCAGACGTCAGCCCCCCCCCCCCCCCCCAAGGGAAAAGGTGCCAGGACATAGAAATCTGTTGGCTACGGTAGTTGACTGACAAAATATTAATAACTTTGTCACAGTTTCACCTGAAATCAAAGATAAAAGGAATTCCTTTGGAACAAAAAATGGTCAACTGTGCAACAAAAAAGAAAAATTGCTATTATTTATTCCCACGTTATATTTTGTCAAAGATTCAGGGAGCCACTACGAGGCGTGGCCTACCCCTGTTCTTTTCATGTCTTTTTTGTGTTGAAGCAAAAACACTGGAGAAAATTGTGTGAGTACAATGTAAAAGAACATTCATGTGAAAACAGAGCTCCCAGGCAAATACTTGTACATGTATGTAGTGCTTTATTTTCTGTACAGACACAATGTTTTGTTGTGCTTGTTGGGTCGATGGGGCCTCTCTTTGAGGCCCCTGGGGATATTCAATTTGCAACAAAAATGGAAAGGATTGTTACTTTCCCCCAATGTTTTTTTGAATCCCAGTGAAAATGATGTATGTATAATTGTGTTGATCCAGATTTACAGTAACAATCTTGAATCATACACTCAACATCACTTTTCCATATAAATGATAGATGGGAGTTACTTTTGTCTTGGAGTTAAAGAAAAAAGAGGAACAAACTGTTCAAGTTAAAGTTAAACAGCACTTTTTAAGTATAAATAAAATGTGTCAAGGGGTAAAATTCATTCAAATAAAGGTTCCACATTTAGGCTACTACATTTAATTCACATATGTGAGGCAAACAACTGCAGTATCACCAAATGATAACATGACCTAGCTATCGTTAGCATAGAGATGTTTTAAATGAGAAATAATGTTTTGAAACGCAAAAAACACTGAGGCCACTACGTTGCTACATAGTCGAAAAGGGCACAATAAGGCACTCATTTAGATGATAAGCGTCTACATAAGTGAGAAGAGCATGCGAAAAAATAAACTAACTATAGCTGTTGTAAAATCCTTCTGTTGACACGAATAAAACTGCCAATAAAAAGGAAGAATTACGCCAGAAACCTGTAACGCTGTTTCAAATTAGTTATTTGATCGGGAGAAATGGACATTTTAACATAGAGACAACAGTCACTGTACATAAAAAAACGAAATTAGGAGATATGTTATAACGAAAAAGGAGGGGGCGAAGATCCCCGTGACACCACACCGGTTTCGTCACAAGAGCATCCGGGTCATTCATCGAAAATCTGATGCAAGCTTCAATACCATCCTGAAACAAGAGGAGTTTCACCCGGGGTACGGTAGAATTGTTAAAAAATCAGCTCCTATCCTCTATTCCTATCTACTATTCCTTGACCTTTGCGTGAAACGTCACGGGGTTAAGGATCAGTGGATAGGAGAATTAGGAAAAGAGACTGCGGTGCTTTGAGAATCCGACTGCACTTATACTATCCCGTGTATTGATGATGAAGGACGTTACTAATGTGCATCTGCTGTGGGGAACTACAGTGTCTATAAAGCGGACTGCTTAAAGCGCACCAGACTTTGCACCGTACTCTCTGATGGTGTTGTTTTATGCTGTATGAACGTGGACAACAGGGAAACATATATTCTTCATTACATAGGTTGGAATTTAAATAAAAAAGGTAATAGAACATTTTGCTTGGCAAGCAAAATTTTCTATTAATCCAGATGAATCCCAATAGGCTACGTATGATTATATGAAATATTTTAAAATAAAGCGGATACAAGCAGCTGAAATGGGATTTCTCCGCAGGGTGGCTGGCATCTCCCTTAGGGATAAGGAGAGAAGTTCAGTCATCCGGGAGGGACTCGGAGTAGAACCGCTGCTCCTTCGCGTTGAAAGGAGCCAGTTGAGGTGGTTCTGGCACCTAGTGAGGATGCCACCTGGGCGCCTCCCTAGGGGGGTGTTCCAGACACGTCCAGCTGGGAAGAGACCGAGGGGTAGACCCAGGACCAGGTGGAGGGACTATATCTCTATATCTCTATGCTAATCCCCCAGTGGTTGATGTGGCCAGGGAAAGAGAAGTTTGGGGCTCTCTGCTGGAGCTGTTACCTCCGCGACCATGACAGATAAGCGGGAGAAGACGGATGGATGGATGGATGGCTGGATGGACAAATGTATTTATAATAAACTTGTTATGCCTTAACCTATCACTTTGTATATCACCATTAAGACATGTTTTAAAACCTTTAAGAAACACACAGAAATGTTGACTTTATTAGATAAATTCAGTAAAAAAGTAACGTTCATATTTCTCCTTTTGATTAACAGTGTCGAACGTTCAAAACAAAGCACTTTCGCAAGTTATGGCATAAGTTTTAATGGATTAATAAGCACCGTAACTTTCATGAAACGCATTTCTCCGTCACGATCGGCTGTTTCCGTGAACGGTCGAATGTTGTGTCACGGTGAAAGTTACGGCCGCAAGGCATTGTGGGATAGCATTTTCGCCTTTCCTCTCCATTTTTTCCTAAGCTAAAGGAGGCAAGGAAGTTTCAAAGCTCCTTTCCTATCATCTATACTTACAGAGAATTCGAACAGCTCTTATCATGGCGGCCACTTAGGTACTTCCGGGTCATTTCGCCCCGAACCTTCCTAAACTAAACAGACTATTCGACCGTACCCCCGGTTAGCCGTCTCTGACATACACTGCCCGGCCAAAAAAAAGGTCACCACCTGGATTTAACTAAGCAAATATGTAAGAGCCTCCCATTGGATAATTACTGCATGGGTGATTATGTTTCAGCTGGCAACAAGTTATTTAACCATAGCTTCTCATTTGTTAAACAGTCATGTCGAAAGACATATCCTGTGGTCGTGGAAAAGATGTTAATCTGTTCCAGAAGGATCAAATTATTGGCATGCATCAAGCAGAGAAAACATCTAAGGAGATTGCTGAAACTACTCAAATCGGGTTAAGAACTGTCCAACGCATTATTAAAAGCTGGAAGGACAGTGGGGAAACATCATCTTCCAGGAAAGAATGTGGTCGGAAAAAAATCTTGAATGATCGTGATCGCCGATCACTTAAACGTTTGGTGAAATCAAATCGTAGAAAAACAGTAGAAGTCACGGCTATGTTTAATAGTGAAAGTAAGAGCATTTCCACACGCACAATGCGAAGGGAACTCAAGGGATTGGGACTAAACAGCTGTGTAGCCGTAAGAAAACCACTTGTCAGTGAGACTAATCGGGAAAACCGGCTTCAATTTGCTAGGGAGCATAAAGACTGGACTCTGGAGCAATGGAAGAAGGTCATGTGGTCTGATCAGTCCAGATTTACCCTGTTCCAGAGTGATGGGCGCATCAGGGTAAGAAGAGAGGCGGCTGAAGTGATGCACCCATCATGCCTAGTGCCTACTGTACAAGCCTGTGGGGGCAGTGCTATGATCTGGGGTTGCTGCAGTTGGTCTGGTCTAGGTTCAGCAACGTTATGTGCCCAAAGAATGAGGTCAGCTGACTACCTGAATATACTAAATGACCAGGTTATTCCATCAATGGATTTTTTCTTCCCTGATGGCACGGGCATGTTCCAAGATGACAATGCCAGGATCCATCGGGCTCAAATTGTGAAACAGTGGTTCAGGGAGCATGAGACATCATTTTCACACATGGAGTGGCCCCCACAGAGTCCAGACCTGAACCCGATTGAGAATCTTTGGGATGTGCTGGAGAAGACTTTGCGCAGTGGTCCGAATCTCCCGTCATCAATTCAAGATCTTGGCGAAAAATTAATGCAACTCTGGACAGAAATAAATGTTGTGACATTGCAGAAGCTTGTGGAAACGATGCCACAGCGAATGTGTGCCATAATCAACGCTGAAGGCGGTCCAACGAAATATTAAGAGTGTGTGACCTTTTTTTTTGGCCAGGCAGTGTATTTTAGTTTCAGCAAGGAGGTACAATTAATTAAAATGAATTTAACTACTATTTAAGTAAAACTGTTTGTACTACATATACATACTCGTACAAGTAAATACATTGAATGTCTTACTTTAGTACAACAAATTAAAGTATCCCAATTAAGTTCCACAATATAAAATTAGGCAAATTTAGCTTTAGGCCATTTAATGTCACTTTTTAATAATTATAAGCATTGTTTTAACATTGGGCTTATTTTCAGCCTGGTAGCTTAACCTACAATCATTATCATTTATTAGTTAACTTGTATTTAGTTTGAATAATAATTATCTTCAGAGTAACAAAAGTTATCAAATACATGTATTTAGTTAAAATTCAATATTGGCTCTTAAGCATGAGTTAATATTAAATTGAAATAGTCAAGTAAAGTACATCAAAAGTGTACTTATGTTATGTGAGTACAGAGCGGGTAAGTAACTAAGTACATTTAGTCAAGTACTGTACTTCGATACAATCTGAATAACTTGAGTAATTTAACTTTATAGGATGTTATACTATACTTTTATAAGTACATGTCAAAGCATCTTTGGCTGCACACTACCTCTACTTATAGAGTATCCGTAATGTAAACTTACTTGATAAAACGTTTCCTAAAGTATACATTTGAATTGAGTTTTACTTGTAACAAAGTTATTTTTGAATCATGATATTACTAATTTCCCTTTTTGCTTAACATGAAGGGTTGAAATTGCTTATTTTATTTAAAACTGTTATTTACAATGTTTATTAGAATATTGACGGCTCAAATGTCACTGTTTAAATGAGTTTCTTATTCCATCTAGTGGCTGAAGAGATGAATTGAAGCAGCCTATTACCATTGACTGTATGCAGTACATCTCCAAAACCCTTGGAAAAAGGTTTTCATTGCATATTGTATTTACAATCAAGTACAAAAGTCTGTAAATGTATGTTCTATGGTTTTAAAAGTCCACAGGTAGGTCATGAAAACACAATAAATCTTGTGACAAAAACAAATACCACCTTATGGATCTAACAGAGCGGTCCTTGTTGGGTTTATTCCGTCTTACAATTACACATGAGTTTTATAATGCTGATTCTGGTATTCCTTAGAGGCAACACTCTATAGATTTCTTAAGGCTAACAAAAATAGTTAAGTAAAAAGAATGTAATGTGTGTGTTTGTGTGGGACGTGGGGTTTGTAATTTACATTACTGTTTAATGTAGCTTCTTTTTTATCTGTTCATTAATTTTGCATTTATATTCCTACACAAAATTATACTCAATATATATTTTCTAAAATAAGCAAAAAAAGACAGAGACCACATTCAGATTTCACATATTTCAGTTTTGCACTGTAAACAAACTTGATCCTTTTCCCAATAGAATATTAAGTAAACATATTTAACATATTTGTACATCTCATACATTTTCAACACACAGAGAAAGTAAATAAATTATTGCATCCGTTTAAAAACATCATCTTTTTCCATTCACAATGCACTTTAACACACGGCATGAGTGGATTTAAAAAGGTTCACATGTTCTTCAAAGAAGTGATGACACTGCAAATCCACATATTTTTCTAAGAAACGTTATTCTATCAGTAAGTCATAGTTCTTGGCACTTTCTAGAATCTGGATTGGATTATAAAAAACCTCTAGAAAGATCATTTATGTCAAGTAAAAGGCTTTTGGTGTATTCTTCTGTGTGAAAAGTGACTCCTTTGGTCCTTTTTTACCATCTGAAGCAATCAGAAAACCGACACAGCAGTGAACAAAGCAGCTAAAGTTACAGGGGTTAAAAGCACTTTAAAAATGCTATTTCATCATATGTATGATTGCTTCATAAAACAAATGGTCCCATTTCATTTAGCTTAATACATCTTAAAAAACACACAAGATCACCTACTTTTTTTTGGGTCTTATCTGAGGTGCTGTACAGTCCATGTAATATAAATGCTACTGTGAGCTTTTCCAACCATATACAGAACAAGAGTAAAAATATCCCTGATCCCTAATTTATTAGTAAAGGCAGGAAAATCCAGCAAATCATACTTTATTTTGATGTATAAAACTGCTTAACAATCATAAATCTCTTTGCTGGGTTTATAGTAGAAATGAGTTCAAATGGTCACCTGAGAATAAACGTTCTAAAATAGTATTGATAAAAGTCCTTCATAAAACTATCCTAGTCAATAAATGTTTCACTATGTTCTGGTCATAATAATGTCTTCACAGTTGTGAAATGAATAACGCATGTATTCCTATCAATTCTATCATTTCTACATGCATTGACAGAGGTAGAATATATCTGTTTTTCTGGGTTACAATGCACCCAAGAGTCTTTAAAGCTGTACCGTATGTGCCCCTTTTGTTTGTGTTGTTGTCTGTAGTGGTCGGAAGGTATATGTTTTATGTGGAAATGGACCTGCTCCTTTCTTTATCGGTCTCTGCTCTCTCCTCCTCTGTGATGGCCCACGGCTGGATCTTCGCGCTGCCGAATATGGTGTAGACGATAGCCCCGCCCACGTTGATCCCTGCTGCCACCCAGAACACCTTCCTCCAGCCCGCCATGGTGTGCTGACAACCACAGAAGAAGAAATGTATCATCAGATGTATACCAATACTTATACCAATGACCTGTACTCAGTAACATATTTCAACTATCACAATAGTACGATAACCCAATTATAACGTTGGGATTATTAAAACCAAATATAAGAATAATGTGATTTCTCCATTGTTTTGTAAGAAAGACGGAAAAGATTAACACAGTGCAGTGCACATATGCCTTGTAGTTGTGCAAAGGCTGTTATTACTCAAGGATTTAAAAAATATATGTATATATACAAACTATAACACTATAACTGTAAATGATGATGTTCAATAATCTGATTATCCTTTCATTTAGAATAGTGTTACATAAAAGTACAATATAGTAAAAAAGGGGGCATTTTCTGCAATGTGTACTTCAACTTTTGAACTTTGAATGCTTACATATTTAAAGAAACATTTTATAAATATATATATAGTTAGTAAAAGCTTTTAACTGGTCAAATATTAGCACAGTTAAAGTGTATTGTTAAAGTATAAAGAGTCTATATTGAATAAGATAAGATGGAACTTGATTTACCCCCGTGGGGAATACTATTTTGTTTAATATAGCCTGTGAATCAGTTCGACATTTCTTTTTATCTCTCTGGATTTCTCTAAATATATAATAAATATATATACATTTACAATATTATAGATGCTAACTTAAGTAAATGTATGACTATTTAGTGTAAGACTTACTACTTATAACTTACACCCTCAGTGAAGTATCCTGTAGCAATGGGTGCCAGGACTCCAGGAATGGTCCCGAATGTGTTGCTGATTCCCAGAAGGAATCCTGCATACCTGCAAAGACAGTGAAATAGCAAGTCGTTATTAACCTCAATGTTATACTTTCCATACAGTCAGTTTATAGTTATTACATTTACATTAATGTATGTACGTTTATGAGTAAGGTGGACCGAAACAGGAACATTTAACAGAGACTTACTTGGCAACAGTTCTGATAGTCAATTCATTCATAAAGTCAATTTCTACCAGTAATAGAAACGATTTCAAATAAACACAGTCTCTTTAGGAAGTATGTTTACAAGGATTTTTACATAAGTAACTGTATTATTTGAGTTTATTATATTGTAATTTATATAATATTTCTATATATATTTACCATCATCACACTATCATAAATGTGTTATAAAATAGCAAATTAATGAGTCTTGTAACTTTCATTTGCTTTCTCTGTTAACATCTTTGTAAACTCAATCTTTTAATCTCCTATCTTTTGGGTTTTGGACATTTAAAGGTGTAAATTGTAAGTCAATAGAAACAGCCACATGCAGCCATAAGCCTATTGATGGCTGTTTTTATAATGACAAAACTAGTGTCAATGGCTAAATTAGTCAGAAGTGAAGTTGTAGGGCAGTAACACCCACCGAGGGGCGATGTCTATCTGGTTGATGTAGACTCCAGAGGCGGTGATGCCTCCAAGGGTGGTGGAGAGAGTGAGGAAGGTGACGGCGAGGATGTGGCTGCAGCCGGCGTAACTCACAGCAACGAGGAAAGCTGCCTGGAGCAACAGACCTGCACACAGGAGGAAGTTAGGAGAGGAAGGAAACATCTGGTCAGGCTCCGGGGGGAATGGAACTCAAGTACTCTTCTTAATTGAAAGTTTTGAGGTAGTTTTACCCAATCAATCATAGAGCTTCAGTTTCTGAACAAAATAGTTGCTTAAAAAAAGAGTGAACAGTGCATACATACGTGCATATGTGAACTACACATGAGGGAGCTGAGACGAAAGGTGTATTTTACCTATGAGTGTGAAGAGCTTGCGTACGACTGTGATGCTGAACACCTCCCTCTCTATAATGCTGTCTGCCACCACGCCTGACAGCATCGACATCAGCCAGGCACCGAAGTACGGCAGAGCCGACAGCAAACCATTCTGGACACAAGACAGAGACATTATGTCAGAAAGGTTGTGTTCAGCCGAGGATAATGATAATAAAGCATGTTTGTCTTTGTCAGGTATCAACAGATGTGCATGTAAGTGATAAGAAACAGACACACTAAGGTGATGACACCTGGGAAAAGATTAAAGAAAGGGCAACAGCCAGCAGCTTGGTTATGTCTTATCAATACATTTTTTCTTTTAAAAAAAAGACTTATTTTAAGAGATATATACTATATATATCAATATGTGAAAAAATATTTCCACCATTATTATTTTATTTAAATTCCTACATATATTTATATATATCCAGTTTTTTATTTTACTCACGTACCTGTACCTACCCTGAACTACACACACACACACACACACACACACACACACACACACACACACACACACACACACACACACACACACACACACACACACACACACACACACATATACACTACTACTAATCAGGCTATAAGCAGTTCCAAAGCTCAATAATTTATATGTTTAAAGTGAATAATGTAATTACTTTGTTCAAGTTCATTTATAAACTGGACTGAGTGCTGGAAGAGATCTAGCATTAATTAAAATCCAAAGAGAAGAATCATATTTTAACATAGTTCTACTATTGGAAAGGGTAAGCTATATTTCATTTTTGTAAAATACACAACATTTTCAGTAGAAAGGGTGAAGTGAAAAGTTTAAAAGAACTTGAACATGTCCCTGACACATATGGACATAAGATGGAAGATGATAGTCTTGAAAGGGGTCAACTGGAATGGAACAATTAATGGAAACCTCACCGATTTGAGGTCAAAGTGCATGACGTTGTCCATGTATGTGGGCAGGGAGGTGAGCAGGGTGTAGTAGGACCAGTTTGAACACATCTGGGTTATGATGATGGCCCACAGAGGGACTGACATCGACATCGACAGCAGGGGAACGGACCAGCCATGACCTGTACCCTGCACATACATGACAAATCCTCAGAAAACAATCCATATAGCAAATAATGCCGAAAAATAAACACTTAGTGATTATCATAGAAATATATCACAAGCCTCACTTAATTATATATATGTCACTGTCACTTTCTACCTTGGGTTTCTTTTCTCACAGTTTGAACTGACATCTAAATACTGAACGTTATTTGACTTGGAACAGACAGAAGGCTGTCTCATTAAACATGGTTAGAAAGTTATCATATTTACGCTAGGTTTGTTATTACCATGTATGCAATTTCCCCCTCTGGTCAACATTTCAATAGCCTGTAATGTAATCACTATGTATATTGATTGGATGAGACCTTCGATTCCTGTGTCTTTCCTGTATAACGTGCTACTTTTTCTGATGTAACTTGGTCAGATCTGGTAGCAAAAGCTGCTGCAAATATCTGCCCTTCCTGCTGGAAATAACATTGATTTTATTACCAGAGGGTGATTAAGTGTGGAACTTCCACCGCAGTGATCATGGGTATCATGATCAGTGGTGGTAGATAAAACAAAAAACTGTTATATTATTACGTTGATGAAGGTAAAAGTATCTTATCGCCTGCTGACGAACCACTGCTGGGGGCTCTGATAAACATAAAAGCTTTTATATCTATATGTATCAATGAAAGTCTTAGTCTACTAAAAGGTTAAGGCCAATGTTAAAGAGTAGATGTACGTGCTTTTTATGTTATTGTAATCAAGTGTGAGCTAAAAGTATTTCACAAAACAACTAGTCCTAACAGAATAATGTAAAACATTAAATATCACACTGCTGATAACAGTGAACTAAATGAATGAACAGATTTACAGAGAAGGTACATTTACAAGCATATAACATCAATGTGTTGATATGGAAGATTTCATTAAGTCAAAAAGACAAGAACTATTCTCTTCTCATTTTAAGGTATTTTGATTTGTTGGGATTAGGAAATCTTAACAACAGAATGGCAGCTGAGGGGAAGAGGAAGTAAGAGAAACAGGAAGTTTCATAAGGAACTTAACAACATTTAATTGCCAGCTGAACAAGTTGGAAAATGGGTGAAAGTTGTGTGGGACAAGGTATTGACATAAAAGAAAAAGAATTCAAAAGTTAATTAAATGTACATTATTTAAGAAAATCTAAAACAGAACCAAGACAATATAAAATTGAATAATACAAATTAATTCATTTTAGCTTTAACTTGTGAAATAGTTAAGGTGACAGCTTGGATTTCTGTCACCTTTTGTGGCATTTAACCACAGAATTAAAATTCAGGCTGCAATTGCTTCACATGATTTAATTATTGCAGTAAATAAAAATCCATTTAACCAGGCTATTCAGCTTGGGTCAGATGTTAACCAACTTGTTTCTTCTAACTGTGGTGGTTAAAGAGGACCTAACTTAATCAATTCATCCAAAACTCCCTTCAGACATACAGACTGAAGTGTTGTTAGATGACCAGTGTGGCTAAAAGTTGAAAACTGCACGTGATTTGCTACCTCCATAGTGGCAATACTGGGACACTACCAGTGGACTCATAGTACTAATTTTTGTATATAAATCCAAAGGAGCTACCATAAAGCAGAGCATGTCTTTGTTCAGTATTCTCTCATCAAGCATATTTTAAATAAATACATTTCTATACCTTTCTAATCTTTACAGCTTTCTTGCTTACAAAAATGTGGGGTAATATTGAGAAAAGTTAGCTACAAGTCACAGTAAATAAAGCGTATTGCATGTGTACCTGAGGTCCAATGGATTTTATGATGTAGTCTTTCTCCTCCTTGCTGATTCGAGGGTGGGTGCGAGGGTCATCAGATACGAAAATAAACCAGACGACTGCCCAAAGGCAACCAGCAGCTCCTGAGGGAAAGAGAGAGCAGGTTTTATTGGATATGGTGAATAATTGAAGCAGGGTTGAAAATGAGTGTCAGATGTCATAACGAAATCAAAGCTCTAAAGGTATTTTTGTAGAAGCTCTGAGAAAATAGAGATGTCTATGTTTGACTGGACTATGTTTAATGTTCATTCTTCAACTTGAACTAAAAAAGAAAAACTGTTGGAAAACAATAACCTTAAATGGGCCATATTGTGCATTTTGTGGCTCCCTTTCCTGTAGTCTGTTTTATAAGTTTTTGTGCATGTAAATGGTCTGCAATGGTTAAAATCCCAATGTTCCCTCCAGAGGGAGTTTCTCTGGGCTCTGGTTTCAGACAGAGGGTGACAAGAGGTGCCGCAGCACACACAGGCAGTATGAGAAAAATAAAGAGCTTTTTGAACATTAAAGCATGGAGACATGTCCCAGTAGAGACACTAAATACTAATATGAAAATGAGCATAACAGGGTTCCTTTAACACTTTAAGTTTCCAAAGTAACACACTGTCACTATCCAACCGTGTTAGTGTGAAGGTAAAACATCACAGAAAGGCTCATCATTTGAATGCGAGTGTTATACCAGACATTGGTGAATTGTTCCTTCAGAGTCCGCCACATCTCAACATTCTAAAGATATGTGACTGATTGCTCGTTGTCAAGTACAGTATTTTTGCATCAACATTTATGTCAAGCATCTACCACTGTGGTATGTTTTATGTGAAAAACTAATGTGTATCTAGATCAGGATATTAGTCTGTGATTGTATTTGGTGTCCGTCTTCACCACAGAGGTAGAAGACAGCAGGCCACCCTAAGGCTTGGCAGATGACGCCGGTGAGAGGCAGAGCAACAAAGGCCCCAAAGTTTCCCCCAGATCCCGACAGAGTCATCAGGCGAGAGCGCTCCAGAGGAGGAGCCCAGCGAGCCCACATCGCCATCATGGCCGGGAACGTCACACCCTGAAAAAACATGAGTGAGGCAGCAGAGAGGGAGACAGCAGAGAGGGAGACGGATTAGAAAATGTCTTTGTTCATATCAACTTTGGAAGATTAGCAATACAGATGTCTCCTGCGCAACAATACTTCTGGGATGTAAAATAAAGCTTAAAAGATAAATGAGCAATTACTCTGATTAAACCAATCCACCATTTAAGTTATTTTAAAAAACAATCTACTGTATAGACCAAACAATTATTTGATTAATCGCAGGGTTGGTACAGCTTTAAAAAAAGTTACCTTCAAGCAGTTGCACCTAAACCTTAAGCAAAAATGTCCAGACTCTCAAAGCCTTTATCTTCACATCTCAATTGTAACCATTAATGTACATTTTCAAAATGTACAATGTAAAATAATTATAACTTTGTTTAATTTACCAGCTGATCAGGATCCTTTAACGCTGTGTAATGCTTCTTTGCTAGCTCTGGTTCCCTGCATGTCTTGTGTGAGCGGTCAGTAGACAACAGAAAATATACAACTACAGGTGTGTTCCATCCCAAATAATAAAAGACTTAGTGTAGATGAACTCAAGATTACGTTAAAAATCATAATTTGACATAACGGGTAATCAAATGTTTTAAAACGTTCAAGATTATTTATTTTTTACAAATTCTGTACTCAAGAAAATAATCAGCAGATTAATCAATATAGAAAAAGTGTTAGTTTAAAATCAACTAAAACTTAAAGGGGAAAATGATTTCCTCTCAATCACAGACTGTTCACACAAGTATTGAAATAATATTACAATAAGAAAAGGAGTTTAAGTAATTAATTTAACTATTCAATTCATTTTGAATATACTGTCTGTTTAAATTGGTGTGGCGTTAAAATGTTTTGCCAAATTTAAAATCCATTAAAATTTGTATTACCCTATTTTTACGTTTGAAAAACAACTTGCCCTAAATAAAAGAAACCTCGGGAGAGGGTGTTGCATGGGCCAAGTAAGAACCCATTACATTTTGGAAAGAGAACCTGAACTCCTGCGCTTAGCTCAACACTCTTACCTCTCCGAAGCCCTCCAGCGCTCGTAGTGCAAACAGCCAGTAGGACCCCATCTGTGCAGCCAGAGGGGTAAGCAGCGTGAGGAAAGCAGTGCCCAGCACTCCCACACCCAGGAAGATACTCCCCCCGTAGTGACCGGATAGGTAGCCCCCCGGAATCTGTGTGCACAGGTATCCGAAGAAGAAGGCTCCCAGCAGCCAGCCCTGAGTCTCCGAGTCCCAGGGGTACTGGGGAATCTGGGAAAGGAGCAGGGAGACAGGGAGTGTTATAAGAAAGGCATGAGACGTAGTCAAACCAAAACATAAATATACTAAATTAATTACAAAATCCTCAATTTGAATGAAATGATTAATTGGATAAAATTAGTATTTTTTATGAAATTAACTTTATTAAATTAATGTTTTAACACAGACAGATATGTTCCAAAGCAAGGCAAAATATTTGACCAGAGAAACACTTTTGGGGAGTTTTGGTAATCATTACATCCATCTTTATAAAAACATGCTGACTTATGAACTTCTGGACTTTTGGAAGTTTTTGATTACAAAAACAATCCTACGCAGCCACCACTGGAATCTCAATCTACAAAAATACTTTTAACAAATGATATAGTTATAACATCATATGTATCTGCTACTTTCCAAAAATATTATGTCAAACACAATGAATAGGTATTGATAAGTATATCTTATCTAATATTTTCTTTATTTTCCAGATACGGTAATCTGGAAAATAACTGTTTAATTTAAGTCATTATCTTCCTCCATACAGATTTGCAGAGTAGTTATGGCTTTCCTTACTTCATTTAAACAAAACAAACAAACAAACAAACTGTCTAACTAACTGATAACATGTTATCTTGTAGCAGGTTCCTTATCGAATGTCCAGGGGAAGAAAGGTTTGTTCCAGACTGCATACATGTTGTTATTGTTGGTCACATGAGGATGAGTGGAAGGGGAGATGTATTCATGTATTTATATAATGTATATAATGTAAAATGTATACAGAATCTATGGGATTGACTGTTACCCCCGCAGGTTGATGGAAAGAGTCGCTGCTGTTATCCCCTTCCGGTGGCAGTGGACAGGCGGAGATCACAGAGCTATTTGGGGCTGGTTCGGGGTCTGTGGTATTCACCATGGCTACCATGGCAACACTGAGGTTGACACGGAGCCCGTAGACCACGGAGAACCCGCAGAACATCAGGAAGGCCAGGTTGAGGCGCGCCGAGCAGCACTGAGGAGGAACTGATCACACAGAACATGTAACACAATGAATTTCACATGAAGGGAGGACTGAGGTCCATTTTTTATCTATTGAGAAAGTTATGGTACGTTTTTGAAAGAATTGTTTTAACATTGTTTTAATTACTGTCACAAATCAGAAAACAAACTTATGAAAACTGGTATTATGCTGGTTTTTGAAGATAACTACCCCCATCAATATATCATATCTAACAATAAATCAAATGTGATCAGCATTTTATGTTAAATTGATATTTAGTTAATTTAATAACAATATAGGTTCAAAGAAAAACAACAGCTTAGTAAATAATAATATAGTTATATACACAAGTAAATTATGTAAACAATTTTAATGTGACTTAATAATGCAAGAAATACTACTCAATATGCCAGCACATGACTTCTTATGTTTATATAATATTTATTGGCTACATCAGTTTAACTGCAGACACTTGATGGTCAGCTGCCTCATTAAAATCTCACATAGAACTAGCAGGGAGGCGCTGATCTGTACACGATACCATAAAATAATAAAGTAAATGACCTGTTGTTACACTGCCGGCATTACGGCAAACTATGTTTTTCATGTTGAAAACAGAAGCATTATACTATTTTGCTATAATTCTTAGACAATATTTCTTAAGAGCAAAATAAATGTTTAATGTCAGGCTTGAAGTTGGAATGGCTTTGTTTGCATAACACTCAATTTGAGTTATGTTGAATTATTTCTCGACATTTATACAGTGAAGGAAATAAGTATTTGATCCCCTGTCGATTTTGTAAGTTTGCCCAGAAATGAAAAGTCTATACTTTTAAGGGAAGTTTTATTTTAACAGTGAGAGACAGAATATCAAAAAGAAAATCCAGAAATGTAGATAAAAAAAAAGATATAAATTGATTTGCGTTTCATTGGGGGAAATAAGCATTTGATCCCCTTGCAACCAACAAGAATTCTGACTCCCAAGGACCGGTTAATTAAGTCCTCTCGCTTTAAGTCCTCCTAATATCAACTCTTTACCTGGATAAAAGACACCTGTCCATGTCAATGAATCAGATTACAACCTCTCCACCGAGGGCAAGACCAGAGACAGGTTTTGTGATCATGGTGGAACTAATGTCTAAGGACATCAAGGACAAGACTGTAGACCGGCACACGGCTGCATAGAAGACAAGACCACCAGCAAGCAGCTTGGTGAGAAAGAGACAACTGGTTTAATTATTAGAAAATGGAAGAAGCTCAAAATGACCATCAATCGCCCTCGGTCTGGGGCTCCACCATCTAAGATCTCGCCTCTTGGGGCATCAGTGATCATGAGAAAGGTGAGGGGTCAGCCAATAACTACACAGGAGGGACTTGTTAATGATCTGAAGGCAGCTGGGATCACAGTCACCAAGAAAACTATTGGTAACACACTGCACCATAGTGGATGAAAAACCTGCAGCGCCCGCAGGGGTCCCCCGCTCAAGAAGGCCGTCTGAAGTCTGCCAGTGATCCTCTGAATGATTCAGAGAAGGCTTATGAGAAGATGATGTGGTCAGATGAGACCAAAGTCCAGATCTCAGACATCAACTCGACATGTCGTGTTTGGAAGAACAGAAATGCTGCCTATGACCCCAAGAACACCATCCCCAGCATCAAGCATGGAGGTGGAAACAGTATACTTCGGGGGAGTTTCTCTCCTAAGGTGACAGAGCCATTCACCGGTTCGAGGGGATGATGGAAGGGGCCATGTATCGTAAAATATTGGCTGATAACCTCCTTCCCTCAGCCTGGACACTGAACATGGGACATGGATAGGTCTTCCAGCACGACAATGACCCAAAACATACGGCCAAGGCAACTAAGGAGTGGCTAAAGAAGAAGCCCATTAAGGTGTTTGAGGGGCATAGCCAGTCTCCGGACCTCCATCCCATAGAAAATCTGTGGAGGGAGCTGAAGCTTCCAGTTGCCAAACATCAGCTTCCAAACCTTAAGGATTTTGAGGGAATCTGCAGTGGACCAAAATCTGTCCTGAGATGTGCGCTAACATGGTGACCAACTACAAGAAGCATCTGACCTCTGTGCTGTCCAAGTCATGTTTTACAAGGGGATCAAATACTTATTTCCACCAATTAAACATAAATCAATTTATATCTTTTTTAATGTGTATTTCTGGATTTTCTTTATGATATTCTGTCTCTCACTGTGAAAATAAACCTACCATTAAAAGTATAGACTGTTTATTTCTTTGTAAGTGGGTAAACTAAATAAATCGGCAGGGGATCCAATACTTATTTCCTTCACTATACAGTATATATATTGTTCTGATTGGTTAGTTTTTCTGTTCATTTTGTTTCTTTCTCATTTTGATTATTTATTTTGTATTGCCTAAATTATGTTTATGCCAGTGGATCTCAAATAATAAATGTGTCAATTTATCTTAGGTTAACAAAATGTCCACTGTTGCCCATAAAGTTGGAATAATTTGTTTTCAGACACACATTCCTCTTTTGAATTGTGTTTTACTTTTCAATCTGATATGTTTGGAAGAGATTGATCAATAAAGTTTTGAGATGATACACACTTTATCTATCAATAATAAATCAGATTGTCGCAATCATTTCATAAGAAGAGGTACAAAATATTTTATTCCAACTTTATGGGCAACAGTGTATATGTTTGCTTGGACTTCTAAGACCAAACGATAAAACAATTCAACAATAAGCAATGTAATTGATAATGAAGATAATTGCAGGATGCCACCATAATGATTATGTGCTGCCAAAGATAAACACACCTGGATCATTCTCGATGAGGGGTTCAGTGTCCTCGCCTTCGTCCAAAGGGGCCGTGTTGATGGAGTTGCCATCTGGTAGCGGCATGGCCCTCTTCCGAGCCGGGAAAAATCAAGTCGGTAAAGTTATGTCTCTGAGCATTGGTGTCCGCGCAACCTGCTGGATGGAAGAAGGTAGTCATTTAAAAAACAGTAACGCACAAGAGGGATGTGAGAAAAACACATGAGCAAGACAAGTAAATACAAGAAGACAAGTGAAGTTAAACAACACATAAACGTTTCACCAAACGTGCAACTTACCAGAGTCACTGAAGCTCGGGATGGATACACTGCAGAGGGAGAGAGATGATGGAGGGGAGGAAGGAGCTCAGCCTGAGTCTGTCTTTTTATTAAACTGGGACCTGTAAATAAGAAATAAATAAGGTCACATTAGAACAAAACATATTTTATTCTTTTATCTTTAAAACATCTAATTTAAAATAGAGCTTCAATGAGTATTCGACTAATTGATCAAAGGATTATGATTATTGCTACCTTTTTTATAAATCAATTAAAAGTTTAAAGTAATTTTTTTATGTAAAAAAGGTCAGAAAATGCTGCTTCTCAAATATGGAAACTTTCAGCTTTTTCTTCTCTTTGTTTTACATCAAATCCAAGTGAATTTGTCTGCTTTTTGACTGACAAATTATTACATTTAAAGACATACAATCAACTCTTCTCTGACCTTTAACAGACCGAACAATGAATCCGTTAACCAAGAATATTAATCAGCAATGTATCAAAAATAGTAATAATGACCAAAAATACGCATTTTATGTGCCATACGTGATATCAGGTACATTTGTCTAGACATTTGTCTATTGTCTATACTATGTTTTTTTAGGGAAGGATGTAAATGCTGTGAGTTTCACTTCTCAGTCAAACTTGATGCTGTTAAGCTTTAACAGGCAAAAAAAAAGACTCATGATGCTGCTGCTTCTAAACCTGTTATTTAGTAACTGATAAATAGAAAATACTACAGAGCTTGTTTATGCATTTTCTGACAAGATCAAAACACGTCTTTGGGGATCGAGCTGAATTTCATATGAGGTGAGGATTTCTCAAGAGAGTGTATTCAATTATCTCACTTTATAACAGGACAGGATCGTCCGAAGCAGCTGATCTGAGGTTATCACAACAATAAACTGTTAGAATGACAGTGAATAAACATGTAATTATCACTACAGTTTAATCTCACTGAATTTCCTATTCCAAATCAATACTTAATGTCTGAGCTTAGGAATGTGCCAACTATCCATAACGGCTTACAGCTTTGAAACCTCTGAACACAATGTGTTAGTCAGCAAATAGCAGGCAAACAGTGCATCTTTTTCAAGACATACAAAGTGTCATTACTAATTGGAACTGTTGGAACATAGTGAAAAATAGTAACCACCATTTCCTAAAGACCCAAAGTAATTTCTTTAAATTGCATGACAAACTCCAACATTTAAATATATCTGATTAAAGATCACATAAAACATGTGACTCATTTCTGACTTTCAAAGTTGTTTTGTCATGTGTTAAACAGGTGTACACAGTTATATGGGTGTAACATTAAGCTGTCTTTGGCTCTTTCTGCTGTACAAATGGAAATTTCCCCTCTGTGGGATGATAAAAGGTATTCTGATTATGATTATAGTAAAAGTCAATGTGTGTACAAGAAGAAAGAAGTCAAACTGGAAAAACTGTCTGTGTGAGAAGACAGGTTGCACCACATATAGGTATACTGTATATGTGGACTCCAAAAACATGTCCTGAAGTTTCCTTTTAATTTCTCTCACAATAGTATTCCGCTCTGGAGTTTAGCTACAGGATATGTGCTGGATATTAAGATGTAACTGCCACCTATTTTAAAGCATAGTTGAAACCCTTATCTTAAGACAAGTCTTCAAAAGGTCAAATACAAGTAAATAAAGGTTAAAATGTTACCCTAAAATAAAATGTATACTGTAGCATACTTTTGCCATTACCATGTGACCCATGGCTGTGATTGTGCAGCTATGTTTGTGTGATTGCTCATGATATCCTGAGATAAACAGCCCAATTCAGTCATACATCTGAAACAATGACTGTATTATGCACAGTAAAGTGTCCATTCTATTTTTTGGCATGCTTTTAAGATTTTTATCTTTGCCTGGACCCCAGGAAGCTAATTCTCTTTGTAAGGTAATGAACATCTTAAAAATCATCATGTCTGTTTAGTGCCAAGTTTATAGAGGTCATTACAATACATATACATTTACAGATACATAACAAAAACATATTACACAGGTCAGTGAGTATGAGCAGAACACTACATCCCTGAACATGCTAGTTAGGTCTTGAATAGAGCATCGCTTCTTACCTATTTATATCTAATTTAACTACTGGTATTACTATTTCGTGAAATACATCTTACCTTGTGGAGGTTTCAAAGACAATTGGTTAAGGCAAGCTGAACGTTACAGAAAGTAAAACATAAAATGTATCATGTCGATTTTGTCATTATCTCAGCTGGCGAGACAACAAATGCACTGTGTTGCTGTTTTTCACCACTGTTAGAGAAAAACAGTCATGTGACGAGGAAGCGCAGATCTATAAAACGATGGAGTGGCTAGGCCTGCTTTCTCGCGATCCCGTCTTATGAATTGTAGATCTGTTGTACGGATCTGACGTAAGGGCATATGACGAACAGCTGGCACGCCCTCTCTTGCTCGAGCTTCCTTCTCTTGTAAAATTGATTAAATAAGAAAATAATATTTAAACGTATTTTAACTGGTGGTCGGTTGAATTTCTTCCCAAAAAGTGTATTAAATAAAACAAATCAAGGAAATATGTGTTTTCGGCAGCCGTTTGTTGTGTTGTTATGGCAACGAATCCACCTCCTGTGTGTTGTAAACTCACAAACATACAGCTGCTCAGAGTTTATTCACCACCCAGTCACCAATTTTTAGGCATTTGTAAAATACACAGCCATCCTCGCACCCATGGCCCACTACAGAGTAAGCAATCGGTTTCTTTCTTTCTTTAGCTGGTATTTGATATTTCTCGGTAAATAAATGCTGTAGTTGCTCGTGGGAAGAGTGTGCTAACTAGCTAGCAGGGTGAGGGCAGTGCATTTACCACCACCAGCGGAGTCTGAAAGTTATTTATCCCAAAAGTTATTTATCCACAATTGTTTTCCTACTGGATAAACGAGTCAGACGTGTCATGTTAACCTTTAGTTATTCAAAGAGTTTGTTATAGTCAATTATTAATGTTGTGTTTCAGGGCCCGGAATCGAAGCGAGAACAGTTTAGAAGATATCTTGAAAAATCTGGAGTCCTTGACACTATAACAAGCGGTGGGTATAACAGCTATTCAGATACAGTATTTTAGAATTTAAAGGAGAAATGGATGGTTATAAAATCTTTCACCGTGAGGGGATGACCTTCAGGTTTTTTTTTCCTGGTGCACAATCGTTTCAAATAAACATAAAGGAGTTTTATTCTTTGGATTGTCTTGATGAGATGTATCTATGAGATACATCTCATGCCTGACCACTTCTGACCTCCTGCATGGGAAATTTCAAAACTGTTTGAAAAGAGGTGCATTTTTACAACCAAAACACAGATTTTCAGGTTTCATGAAAATAATGTTTAGGACCAAGTTTTGATTTGAAATAAGTGCTGATGCAGTTGGATTCTGAATTATGTAAGCATTTTAGATAAACTGTAAGGTATTTTACCATGCTAGTGCTACATTAATAAAGGCTATATAAGTTATATAAAGTAGGTATATAGGCTACTTATAATTCTGAAGTTTTTATAACTTTTTTTTGTTTAAACAGAGTTGTTTGTTTAGTGCCTATGTTCTACAAAAAAGTTTCATGTGTGGATGTGGAAGTCATTCTCAAAGGAAGGCAAAAGTCAGTAGTGACTATTTTTTATTCTTTGTAAAGTTGTAGTGTGGTCTCATTTGTGGTAGTTTCATTGTTAATTCTATTTTAAAATATAATTAACATTTGCATTCAGTGCATGATGTTAAACCTATCCATTTGGTTACATAATATCTCTTTTATGCTGCTTCATCACCGTTTTGTTTCTCTTTTTGCAGTATTAGTGGCACTTTATGAAGAGACCGACAAACCTGACAATGCACTGGAGTATCCTTTTCTCATGTGTACAGCTTTACAAAACCATTTGGGTTTACAAGCGCAAAATTGCACTAGCAGTGACCCTCAGATGCGCTTGCATCCACCCATTCACACACAACCTCACAACCACTTGACTCCCGTGCCTAATTCTAGCCTCCTAGGGTTAAAACTGTGGTTCAAAAGGACTGACTGAACGACAAAAAGAAACTGTGGACCACTGGTTACAAAAACAAGTGTTGGTGTATCATAATTGATTACTCTTTCCAACCCCAATACAAAAGGGCTGTTTTTTATGAGAAAAGAGTGTTAGCAGATACATAGCATTTCAATATCTTCACCTATGGACGTGGTACATTGAACATAGCATGTATTGGCAAAAAAATACCCAACATATAAATCATGTTCCTTTCATGTAAAGCTGAGATATTTGGTCCCTATTGTACACAAATGTTGCGATGCATATGTTTGCGTTCATCAGGCAAATTTCCCCCATGTTCAGTAAATGCAATGGGAGATCTTTTTGAGAGCATACATTTCCTAAGAAGAGCATTTCTATCTGGACTTACTAAGTGTCAAGACACATCACTCAATCCTTAAACATTGAGTGACGTTACTGTGGGATTAAATATTTTTTAGACAAGCCTTGTCTATGGTGTTACACTGACTGGAGATAACATGGACAACTACTGTGGAGGATATCAGCCAGCAGTTATAAAGCCCAGTATTGGCCCCTCTGTTAAAACTGTCAATACAGCTAAAGAGATAAACAGCCATTCAGCTGGTATAAAAATCTCTAATTTACTTTAGAATTGCACTTTTTTCTCCTCTGGAAAAAACTGTTTTGTCATTAGGAATCAGATTAACCTTTGATTGTCCAGCACAGCAGTGGCTCAGTCAGTAGGGGCTTGGACTGGGAGTCCAAGCCCCTACAGACCCCAAACAGACATGAAATATGGAAAGTGGACTGCTACTTGGAGAGGTCCCAGTTCACCTCCTAGGCCCTGCTGTGGTGCCCTTGAGCAAGGCACCGGACACCTCCAATCCCCCCTCCCCATTGCTCCCCGGGCGCTGCACAATAGCTGCCCACTGCTCCTAGCACTAGGATGGGTTAAATGCAGAGGACCAATTTCACTGTGTATGCTCTGCTGTGTGCATGTATGTGACAATAAAGAGGGTTTCATCCTCCGATTCTATCTATGATTGTTTTATGTATAGGAGACCAAAGTGTGAAACCACTGCTAGGTTATTGAACCCAGCTAGGCTGCAGTTTCACACCATGCTTTGGTTTAATGCACTTTATTTACTTGCAGTAATTTCTGCATAATTTTTCTTCACATAGACTGGCTTTAGAGAGCGCATGTTGACCTTAACCAGCTGCACAGCTTCATAAAGCTTCACCTCGGTGCGGCCAGTCCGGAGCCGGCGGACGTTGAAACTCTGCGCACGGAGCTGGCTGACCTTCAACAGAAATGCAACCTTCTCATGGGGGAAAACAAAGAGCTGAGGAACAGGGTGAGATGCAAGTAAAAGTCTAAATCAAAAAAGAAACAGAGCTGCCTGCGGCTTAGTTTACTCTAACCCCTGCCTTAATCTCATTTTCCAGCTGATGCAGTACGAACCATCGCCAGAAGAGAGAGCAGTAGAGTAGCTGGAGGGGATTTGTCATGTACAAAAAGAACAAAACGTTAAGCATTTTTTTGAAGAATGTGTAAATGTTTATTAAATAATAATGGATGAACCCTGAACATAAAAGCACTACTGTTGTTTGTCATATAAAAGTCATTCCATTGAATTCGTACTGTACCCCTATTTCTAAACAAAGGATTCTGCTTATCTCACCGACCATCAATCTGAAATAAATACAAAATAAAAAAGAATTTTGTTTTGGGAATGCCATTTCATTTTTTCAAATATGCTAATTGATCACAGAATGCTTTGCGAGGTAAAAGCGATCATAAAAAAAGATATATAATTCAGAGGTTGCAGTTTATGTCTGGAGGGAAATTAAAGTCTGATAAATGACAGCACATTAAAAGCGCTTTTTTAACATTTTTTACGCAAATATATTCAGCCCTTCATTGAGACATTTTGTTTAATGTTCTTACTGTCAGAAAGGAACATGCCTGAATTTAATTCAATCAGACAGCATCACCGATTTAAAAGTATCCTGTTGCGTAACGGCACATTGTGACCTGAAACAACATTATAGATTTGTGCTTCAGTTTTCCACTGCCCTCTAATCATTCAGACAGAGCTGCTGCGTGCAATCAAATCATTACGTTTTCATTTGATATCTCTGTAACATATCTCTGTGATACCTCTAATAATATTCCACACCTCTCACACTTTTTTTCTATTTTGTTAGTATTTTCTGTACATTCCTTGTCAAAACTGTATATATATATACAGTGGGGCAAAAAAGTATTTAGTCAGCCACTAATTGTGCAAGTTCTCCCATTTAAAAAGATGAGAGATGCCTGTAATTTTCATCATAGGTACACTTCAACTATGAGAGACAGAATGGGGGAAACAATCCAGGAAATCACATTGTAGGATTTTTAATGAATTAATTGGTAAATTCCTCGGTAAAATAAGTATTTGGTCACCTACAAACAAGCAAGATTTCTGGCTCTCACAGACCTGTAACTTCTTCTTTAAGAGGCTCCTCTGTCCTCCACTCGTTACCTGTAGTAATGGCACCTTTTTGAACTCGTTATCAGTATAAAAGACACCTGTCCACAACCTCAAACAGTCATACTCCAAACTCCACTATGGCCAAGACCAAAGAGCTGTCAAAGGAGACCAGAGACAAAATTGTAGACCTGCACCAGGCTGGGAAAACTGAATCTGCAATAGGTAAGCAGCTTGGTGTGAAGAAATCAACTGTGGGAGCAATTATTAGAAAATGGAAGACATATAAGACCACTGCTAATCTCCCTCGATCTGGGGCTCCACGCAAGATCTCACCCTGTGGGGTCAAAATGATCACAAGAACGGTGAGCAAAAATCCCAGAACCACACGGGGGGACCTAGTGAATGACCTGCAGAGAGCTGGGACCAAAGTAACAGAGGCTACCATCAGTAACATACTACGCCGCCAGGGACTTACATCCTGCAGTTCCAGACGTGTCCCCCTGCTTAAGCCAGTACATGTCCAGGCCCGTCTGAAGTTTGCTAGAGGGCATTTGGATGATCCAGAAGAGGATTGGGAGAATGTCATATGGTCAGATGAAACCAAAATAGAACTTTTTGGTAAAAACTCAACTCGTCGTGTTTGGAGGAGAAAGAATGCAGAGTTGCATCCAAAGAACACCATACCTACTGTGAAGCATGGGGGTGGAAACATCATGCTTTGGGGCTGTTTTTCTGCAAAGGGACCAGGACGACTGATCCGTGTAAAGGAAAGAATGAATGGGGCCATGTATCGTGAGATTTTGAGTGAAAACCTCCTTCCATCAGCAAGGGCACTGAAGATGAAGCGTGGCTGGGTCTTTCAGCATGACAATGATCCCAAACCCACCGCCAGGGCAACGAAGGAGTGGCTTCATAAGAAGCATTTCAAGGTCCTGGAGTGGCCTAGCCAGTCTCCAGATCTCAACCCCATAGAAAATCTTTGGAGGGAGTTGAAAGTCTGTGTTGCCCAGCGACAGCCCCAAAACATCACTGCTTTAGAGGAGATCTGCATGGAGGAATGGGCCAAAATACCAGCAACAGTGTGTGGAAACCTTGTGAAGACTTACAGAAAACGTTTGACCTCTGTCATTGCCAACAAAGGGTATATAACAAAGTATTGAGATGAACTTTTGTTATTGACCAAATACTTATTTTCCACAATAATCTGAGCATAAATTCTTTAAAAATCCTACAATGTGATTTCTGGATTTATTTTCTCATTCTGTCTCTCATAGTTGAGGTATACCTATGATAAAAATTACAGGCCTCTTTCATCTTTTTAAATGGGAGAACTTGCACAATTGGTGGCTGACTAAATACTTTTTTGCCCCACTGTATATACATTTTGTATTGTAACTATATTGCCTTGTTTTTATGCTGCTGCAACATAAACATTTCCCAAATTGGGATCAATAAAGTAATTCTATTCTATTCTATAACAGACATGTTGAAGTAACAAAACATAATATTCCATTGTAATCTGACCCAAAATGTAAAGGCTTTTCATTGGTTTAGTAATTGCAATCTCCTAAATTGGCAAAAAAGGCTTTTTTTCTTGCACTTGTTTAATGTCTCTCAGAGGTGTATACATAACATTCCCACATTACAATGTTTGGTAGTTTACTTAAAAGATCACCCATGCTTTCAGTCATTTTGAATCCTAGAGAAATCCGTATTTTTTTCCAAGGTTACGTCCTTTTCCACATCTGCAATGGTGTCGTAATCCCTTTTTTGCATTAAATGTGCTCCTCTCATGAAATTATTGGCCTCATCATGCCTCCCCCCACCAATAAAATGAGTCTACAACCGCCACTGCATCAAACATAACTATAGAAACTACAAATAAAGATTTTTACATGAGACTGTTTATTAGTATGGTTTTTTCTCATTGGGTCCGTTTGTTCTGAACAACAGGAAAGCTCTGTGGATAATTGGGCTTCCCTTGAACACCTCCAGAACAAGG
Source organism: Eleginops maclovinus (assembly GCF_036324505.1). Taxonomy (NCBI): domain Eukaryota; kingdom Metazoa; phylum Chordata; class Actinopteri; order Perciformes; family Eleginopidae; genus Eleginops; species Eleginops maclovinus. The sequence continues at coordinate 5,565,241 of NC_086361.1, read as the reverse complement.
AAAAATAGCCAAATCCTATTCGTGAGGAGCTCACTGCAATGATTGCAATGTTGGAGAAGAAATCAACTCCCATGAACCCTGCGATACTTCACAACCAAACTAGTTTTTGAGCGAGAGATCCCTAGTGGCAAAAAACAACAATCTTGTGCGCTCAAAGAACTTCTGTGAAAACTGCAGGAATATAGTGATCAAACAACTTGCATCCACACGTGACTTATTGATAGTTTGTGTCGTCATGTCGGCGCAAACTGTTTATATCTGCAGATCAGTTGGAGCTCTTCTGCTGCTGCCACTGCTGGCCGCTGATACTCTACGGTTTGGAGAGGAGGCGGGGGGACTGTTACTCTCCCTGCTGTGTCGGGATACTGAGCTGAGCTCCCCCGCAGAGTCCGGGCTTTGAGACCTGCTCGGCCTCTTAATGTCTGATTTGGAGAGCATCCTGGCTCGGGGTCCCACGCAGCTGCTGCGGAGCTTCACGCTGCTGTTGTTCCCGTGGTAGGAGTCACTGTCCGAGCCATTCCCCTCCACCAGAGTGGAGCAGTTCCACGGTGGACTGACCCTCCGAGACTTCCTCACGATGCCTGACAGGGCTGTGCAGGAGGAAGTGTCTGCTACGGGGAGGGTGGGGTACTCAGAGCTGGCACACTCCATGTCCCCGTGGTTGGGTTCCTCTGGCTCTTCCTGTTTATCTGCAGGAGGGGAACGCGTCTCGCTGCTCGTGTTGTTGGAATTGCTATTCTGCTCCGTAGGGCTCGGCACGCCCTCCTTTCCTTCCTTGTGGCCGTCCGGCTTTGCACCAGGGTCCCCTTTTATTGGAATAAAGGCAGAAGAGGCATTCAGGAGAGGGTAGGTAGGTCCATTGCCCTGCTTCTCCAACAGCAACGTGTATCCGCATGGTGCCGTTGGAATGGTACTCTTACGACCCGCAGACGTGCCAATGCAAACCTGGTGCACGACTGAGTTCTTCTTTGACTTGTCGACGTAATAATCGTCCATGTCGTCTTTCAGATGAGGGTAGTACGACAGGATGCCCTTCTTCAGCTTCTTGAATCCCAGGTGCATGATCTCCAGAATGCTGAGGAAGAGGGAGATGCAGGCGATACTCTGCATGAAAATCATGAACACAGTTTTCTCAGTGGGCCTGGACACAAAGCAGTCCACCACATTTGGACATGGCTCCCTCTCACACTTGAACAGAGGCTTCAGGCGGTGTCCGTACAGAAAGTACTGCACCACCATGAAGCTGACCTCCACCACGGAACGGGTCATGATGTGGACCAAGTAGGTGCACAGCAGAGAGCCTCTCAGCGGAGCTTTGTTGAGCTTCCCCTGCTCCAGCTGCTTCATCTCCTTCTCAATCCTCCTCCGCACCTCCACCAGCTCCACGTCCACCGCCTCCAGCTCCCGACGGAGAGCCACCTTCTTGCAGTGGCGCTCCTTCTCCAGAGCTCGCAGCTGGTAGATGGCGTGGCCCATGTACACCAGGGAGGGCGAGGACACAAAGATGACCTGCAGCACCCAGTAGCGGATGAGGGAGATGGGGAAGGCCTGGTCGTAGCAGACGTTTCGACAGCCGGGTTGGTCCGTGTTGCAGATGAAGTCCGACTGCTCGTCGTTCCAAACGTCCTCCGCCGCCACACCGAGCACCAACATCCGGAATATGAAGAGGATGGTCAGCCAGATCTTGCCGACCATGGTGGAGTGGATGTGCACCTCCTCCAAAATCCCCCCGAGGAAGTTCCAGTCTCCCATTCTTTTACATTAGCAGTTCTGTAACCAAAACAAATAAATTCCCAATAGATACTGGAGTTTTTGTGGCCGATAATGGTATGGCTATTTTGTTTAAAGGAAATTGAAAAAATTCAAAGTAATTTATTTTACATAAACACAACATGGACTAACAAACTTAAAACTAAAGGGGAAACAATAAATATACCCTTCCTATTAAGAACAAAAAAACTTTTTGTGTTAATTGTGATATACGGCAACATATAAAGGCCATTCTCATACAAAAAACAAACAAACAAACAAACAAACAAACATGTTACACAGCCGGGTCAAGGGTGTAATGTAGTAAAGACTCAATTTTAGGAGATAAAAGCACTATAAATAGTCTCTGGGATTGTAAAATCCGTAATTTACAAATGATTAAACAAAACAAAGAAGCAGATTACTTCAATTTTGCAAGGTTGGATCAACTCTATCATACAGTTATGATTTTAATTTCTTAGCATATGAAAGTGATAATAATTACCACCTGTTACCGTAGAATAGCCTTTATATGTCTCCATAAAATTCAAACCAAGAGATACATGTTAAAGTTACAAAAACAAATTGTCTGGGTTCTCTGATAGAAAATGATATATGCTTTTAATCCAATTACAAATGACAGTATGTATAGTAGTTAAGACAAACCATACATACTTATACAATACTTACTCCATAGTGAGTGTTTTTACAATAGTTAAAGATACTTATGTACTTTTTACATACCATTTTAAATTCAATAATTTAAGTGTTCTTCCCAACCAAGTGAAGCATGGAACAACATTTAACAGGATCTTAATGAAGATATTATGATAAACTGAGTTTACTCACCTATCATTTTGAATGTGAAATGTAACAATAGAGGTCTTTGCTGCTGATGCTGTTGAACACTATCCTACGAGCACATCTTCTATTTTCTGGATCGTAAAAACAGCATGACAGCCTCCACTGGTCAAAAGCTAATGATCCCTGCCGGCTCTCGCTGCCAGTTTATAGCCTGTCAGAGACATTTCAATCGATACTGTTGTGATGCCCTGCTGCCATTTCCCTCGCAGCAGAATGAATGGAGTGCCTGCCAGTTCCTGCAAGTCATTAGGGGTGAACTGCAGCAGTTTGTGACTTCTGGCTGCACCTAAAGGACCCTGAACTACTTTGAATGCAGATGGGACAGTAAGGATGAACAGGGATGGGAATCTTCCTCTGCAGGTGGATACTAATCCATAAAAGAGATGCATCTGAAGCGTTATGTTGTAAGATTGGTTAAATGCTAAAGCAGAATCAATTATTGTTTAATAGGTCAACAAAGATGTCCTTCTGCTTTTCTTTCTAATATAAGTAAACTAGATGGAGCTTTGTCCAAAGAATACATTTGAAAACTCAATTGAAATGACTCAGAAATCCTAACCTGATAACTCAGGTGATCCACAGATTTGCAGTTTTAGAAGGTGAACAGTTTTTTTTTTCCTACTGTTGGGGTTTGATCGCAACCTGCAATCAACATGTGGATGTCTCCTTGGGCAGGATACCTAACCCTACATTTCTCCCAATGGCCAACAGTGTGTGAAAGTGTGTGGAAGTTAGTTTCCCTGAGCCGGTGGAACCTAGTATCCAAGTCAATGCCTCTGTGTGAATAGGGTGTGAATGAGGGAAAGATGACTTGTAGAATGTAAAGGCCCTTTGAAGGGTCGTAAAGACTGGATAAAGTACTATATAAATGCAATCCATTTAGCTTCTTGTGAAAAAAGAGTGAAGTGCTCTGTGGTGACTATTGCCACTCAATATCACTGAGGGATTGGCTAACTGGCAAACTAATTGGACGTGTGTAATCTCCATTAACGACGGAGTTTTAGGTTTTTTCAATAACATTTATTTCCAAAGAAAAACAGCGTGTGCAGCTACACCGTCAAAAAACTGTTGCTCTTCCCAGTTCCAATCACCCACCTGTACCAGCGAGGTCACCTAAATACCCTGTGCCCCATTGCGCCATCTAGTGCTCACAAACAACAACAAAACATACAAATGGGCGCAACAGCTCCATTACTGCAGCTCAGCAGAGGACGACGCCATTCATACTTACATGACACTGTTACTGTCTCTACAGCTGCGATGAAAAATAAAACAATTTAGATCAAGAAACAGCACTACGGGAATGCATTTTTGGGTTAATTGTCCCCTTAAGATGACTACAAATATAATGTCACTTTTGACAGTTATTTTTAAATAATCAGAATTATTGCAGACATATTTTACTACTTTTTTTATACTGTAAGTAACTACAGTATAATACAGTATAAAAAAGTATTATCCTGCGTCAGTTTGTCCTGTATTTGTAAGCTAGCATGTGTTTTAAAGCAGCTACACCTGACAGAGTCCCATCATGCCTCCATGCTGCATTTGTACTTGTTTAACCAATGTTCTTTTTTCGTTGCACAGATCAATGAGACACGTCCGATTTCATACATGGTTGCCTCATCACTGAATCTAATTTTAGCTGTTCCTCCCAGCCACTGGTCCATTAAAAGGAAATCAATGTCCATGGCTGATCTGGCTGTTTTCCATGCAGACGACGGCAAACTGTAGTTCCACTTATTCTCACAACCAAAAACAAGTACTGGACATCAGGCTGGTGAGAGGAGGGGGAACTCTGTGTGCAAAAATTCATCTAAAACTCTGAGATGAAATTGCACTTTCCCTTTGTGGAATCCAAGGAACTTCTTGGTGTAATACCTGGTAAGAGTTGTGGTTAACACAAGCTCTAGAGATTTTCAAGTTTTGTTCACTGATTTGAACATCTACAACTAAAAATTAGGGCTGTCAATCGATTAAATTAACTAATTAATCGCACACATTTCTGTAATTAATCGCGATTAATCTATCCATAAATTAATTGCATTTTTCTATTTAAGACTGAAGCTTATAATGAATATTTATTTATGCAGAATCATCAAATTAATGTAGAATAAACACAGAGAAAGTATATTTAAATTCAAAGACCATTTTAATGGCTTAAAGTGCACACATGCAAAGTGCAAATACAAAAAATAAGTCGAAAAAAATAAGAACGTTGAACATTAGAACATTTTTCACTCCAAAAAGATAATTTACTTAGTCCTTCTTTACTTTCAGCCAGTTGCTGAGGCTGACCAGTTTGTTTACATTCTCAGGGGACAAAGAAGCTCGCTTCTTTTGAATAATGTGGCCTGAGAGTGAGAACAACCTCTCACAAGGCACTGTGGTTGCAGGGGTTGAGAGGTACTTGCGTTGAATGGGTGCCAGCCTGGCATGTGCTCCCTCTCTCTTTGACCACCATTGTAGTGGACATCCTTCTATGTCCATTTTTGGCTCTGCTTTGTAGCGATCCAGACAATGCTCTATGGACTCCTCCTCGTCATCTGTATCTGAATCAGAAGAACACAGCAACATGCACATCCTCCTCCTCTTCTTTGGTGACGGCTCCTCTGTTGTCTCAGCAGCTGGTTGTTGGGCTGGTGTCTCTCTCATCATCAGGTCATGTACTGAGCCCACACCTCACTCCTTTCATCTTTTGGAAGGCACTTAAGGTCTTTAAACCTAGGGTCAAGGGCAGTAGTGATCTTCAGCCATTTGAGGTTGGTGCTATCCTTCAGTTGAGCTAGGTCTGTGGTAAAGGCCTTCTTGAACCTCAGAACATTAACTGGATCATCGTCTGAGGGCTCCATAACTCTGAACAAGTGGCGTAAGGTTGGCAAGACCACTGAACAGGAGACATACTGCTCTCCCCCCAGCAGTTCAGTCACATATCTGCAATGGAAAGCACAAGGTGTTAAACATTTGAGTAAATCTTTATTAACAACACAGAGAACCAACACACACACAGGTGAAAGAGAGGGAGAGACAGAGAACAACAACATACACACACACACGAGATGAGAGAGAGAGAACAGCACACACACAGGTGAAAGAGAGGGAGAGACAGAGAACAACAACATACACACACAGGAGATGGAGAGAGAGAGAACAGCACACACACAGGTGAAAGCGAGAGGGAGAGAGAAAACAACATACACACACAGGAGATGGAGAGAGAGAGAAAACAGTACACATACTGTACACAGGAGATAGGGAGAAAGAGAGAGAGGGAGGAGAAACCAGAAATAAATAACATACCTGCAAGGTTCCAGTAGTTCCTCCAGCTTTTGCAGTTTGGCAAGCTCCTGGTCAGTCAACATGGCAACCTTGCTCTTTTGCTGCGCCAGGGTAGTGGTCAGTGGAGATTTGTTTCTCTGCATCCTCTTTACCATCTCCAGTGTAGAATTCCATCTTGTTGCAACGTCCTGAGCAAGTGATTCTTGCTTAAGTCCGTGTGCAACCTGCTGTTCGTTTAATTCCTGAGCGTTAGATGGACTATGCTTAAAGTGCCCGACAATATTGCGACATTTGGCCAGAACACTTTCAAATCCACTGTCTTTAAGTAAGACTGTGACCGTTCTTTGCAGAGAGTGGGCCATGCAAGGCAGGTGTTCAAATGGAAGTACCCTCGCGGCAGCTACCATGTTACGAGCGCTGTCAGTGCAGTGTGGTCAACTTTTCCTTGATTTCCCATTCGTTTGCAACATCCAGAAAATGGTTAGCACATGCCTCTGCATAATGTCGCTCCTCGGTTTTACTCACAGTAAGTGCAAACGACTGCAGAGTCCAGTCTTGATCAATGAAATGCGCCGTGACGCCCACATAATTACCGTTGTTGACAGGCGTCCAGCGATGTGCTTTGCTTGCTCAAGAATGTTCATCCGCTGAGCCCTCTGATCCTCATACAACGTGTGTATTCTTGATACGATTTTTAGTAAAAATATAACCAGTTACACGTCTTAAAAAAGCTGGTTGCTATAAAGGAGCTAAATGAGACTACATTTTTGTTAGAACAGTAAATTGTACATTCTGTTTTATATTATTCTACTTACTTTTATTTTCCTGCATCATTATGTCAATAGCACTATAATGTTTTTCTTCAATGTAGGTTAGTATTCTATTATGCACTGTTGGAGGAGCCTGGGATTTAGTTTTATTGCCAAAACAAAACAAAAACTCTAAATCACAGGTCTGTCTGTAGTCATGTGTTCGTGGTTTAAGTTGTCTTCACCTTCTACTGATTTAAGCTACAAAGTGTTCTTCAAAAGTGTATTTTTTAAGATGATATTGATGGGTAAAAAAGTGTCAGTAATATAAACTGTTGTTTGCCAGAGTAAAATTAAGAAAGAATTATGGAAAAATCCCTTTTGCTTTTTGTCGAGGGGACCAGTGGTAAGTTCCAGCCCTTTTTCCTATTATCGTCTTTCCTTTTGTTTTCATAAATAAAGTATATAGCTTGGCATTATAATATTAAGTTCACAGTAAACCAATTTTTGTACAACAGAGTTTACAAACTGAAATTAGGCACTGATTCCTTATTCTGATCGTTATCCATTTATTACTCAAAATAACAGTTTCTTCCTCATAAAGGCAGAAGATCAGGAGTATTAAACATGCAGTGACAGGATTAAATGAAAAACCATCAACACGGCCGTGTAAACACCAACAGAAAACTTTTGATCCTCCTCATGAGAGAAATTTGGAGAAATGTTCCAAAAATAAAATACCTTTTTGATAATCGTACAGAAAACACACACAATTTCAACCAATGACTGTACATTTTAAACAGTTTCTGTTCACTGGTCGATAACATCTTAACACTTTAGGACTATAGCAGTGATTCTGTGTATTTTAGCCGCAGTACTTTAATACTTGATGCTACTGCTCGGTTCAGCAGTCAGGTTTAAAGTAAATTATTTCAGGTAAGACACACAGAAACGCTGGCTTGGTTTTTCACCAGATTCAATTTTAAATACTGAATGTTATTTTTTGCAAAAATGGATGCATAGGGATTAGAAAACAAAATTATCAGTAACATTATAAAAAAGATGATTAATCCTGGCCAACTACCACTGAACACCAAAACCGCAGTTTCATATTTCTACCGGGGGAAATTTCACAAATACAATTTTATAAAACCAAGCGAAGGACCGGCATTATTCTTAAAACAGAGCTGCGAAAACAAGCTTCCTACAAATGGTTCAGCGGACATTACATTCATGTCAAAACAAACATTTGACAAATGAACCAAGTCGGGTGCATCAGACATAACGGTGGATAGAGGGGGGGTACTTTCTTAGCGTCCTCCTGACTTGCGTCCGGCCCAGGATCGGGACCGAGAACGAGAGCGTGATCTTGATGCAGAGCGGGACCTGGAGCGGGAAGGGGAGTGGGTCCGTCGCACTTCTTCCACGGGGTAATGGGAAGACGATGATGGGTTGGCGTTTTCTCGTGGAGAAGCAGATTTGGAGCGGGATCTCCCTCTGGACTCTCTCCGAGGCCTCTGCCGGTATCTGAAGACACACGATGAGAATGTTTAGAACCGAGTGCGTCATACTTAGATGCATATTTTGCCCATAGGGAGCCTTAGAGTCTAAAATAGCATGACTCACACTTTAACTAAGGGGCTGGGTCCACAAAAACGTTTTTCCCTGAGGCACTTTTTTTTCCTCTTTGCGATGAGCTTGTTGCGTTTTTACACGAGACGAGGAGCAGAGCGCTGCAAACTCCACCGTCTCTTTTTACCCATATCACTCTACATTCAAGAAGCTAAGACACTTATGATTATCTACATTTTCAGCCACTCAACACAACTGTCCTGTACATTCAGTTTTTCCTGACTTCACTACCTCACTTCACAATAAGTCTGCCAAAATAAATCCTGTAAGTGTATTTGTACAGTCATACATACAGCAGCATGATCAAGGAAGTAAGAGAAAACAGATGTACCTTTCATTATCACGGCTCCTGCTTCTTCCTCTGGTATACATCTGTGCACGAGAACTGAGGACAGATGTAAAAGGATTATTTTTCCTGTTAAGAAACATTTAAGTACAAGTCTGTGACAGACTGCTCAGAGAGAAACTCACTTGCGAGGAGGACTCTCCGATCGTCTGCGATGGCGATCATAAGAGGGGCTGCGTGATTTGTATCGGTCGTTGCTGCGACTGCGCGAACGCCTTCGCCGGCTGTCCCGATCGTGGTCGTCGTGTCGAGAGGATCTGCCTGGAGAATGCCTCTCCTTGGACTTCATCTGATTGGGTGCTGAGGAAAAAATTGTGATGAGAAAGTTCAATTCCAGAGAAAACCAATACACAAAGGCTTAATGTATTTGTTTGTTACTGACGTTGTTACACTACAATTGAACCTTCATGCTATAGTTTTAGTTTTTTTAGTGCTGCCAGTAGTATATTGATTCATACATAAATCAAGTTCTGTGAGTGTTAATAAAGTGTTATCTGTATCAGTGAGAAACACTGTGGGTTGCTGTTTTGGGGAACATACATTAAATCTGGTATAATTAAGGTATCAGAATCACAACTTAAAAAACATGAAATATCAGAGGAAATTAGTTTTAGTTTAAACGTGTTCCATTTAAAGAATAAAACACAAAATATAAATTAATCAGATATAATAATGAAAAAAGGAAGATAAAATATGCAACAAAATAAACAAATTAAAGATATAATCACTTTTTTTTTTTAAATGAGTAAGTAAAGGGTAAAAAGGTCCAATAAAATTGAAACTGAGACTCTGCCTGCAAAAACAATTGCTGGCCAAGTCTCCATTATTTGGTAGAATGAATAAATAAAAAGGTTAAATAGAGTTGAACACTTACTCTTTCTGTCTCCCTGGGCGAACTGGATTTCAATCTGCCGGCCACAAACCCACTTCCTGTCCAGGCTGTGAAGAGCGTCCTCTGCATCGCGCACATCCTCAAACTTGCTGAGTGGTTAAGGGTTTTCTTTTGCTCGCATTTTTAGTCAGGACACAAAAATTAAAACTTTTTTTTCTTCCTCTCACAATAAGGAAGTGAGTAATACTTTTGTATAGCAAATTATCAGATTTGTATACACCCTCTTTGTAACATTCTTTTCATTTGTATGGCCTGACTTATAACACAAACACATTTAAAAAAAAGCACAAACTATTATTTCTAATTATGGTTTAGCAAGAGAAAGAACAACAAACAAATACGCACAGTTAATTTTTGTAGAGATAAAAGATGAAGCATTTTCAAACACATGTAATCACTGTGAGGGATCAGGTCTACAAATAAAAAAACAAATCAAATACATTAAATAATTGATTCAATTTCTTGATCATAATGAAAATAAAATGTCATTGATATCACAGGGAAAGATGATTTTGTTGTCATGTCAGATTTGTGAATTTGTCTTTGAGAGGATACAAAATAATTCAGACTTGTTACCTTTGCCCATGCTTGACTTTGAACTTCATCTTGATCTTTACACTCTTTAATCGACTCCCACAGAGACTCTGGACTCCTGCTTGCCTTTTCCTCTTATACCTCTTTTTCTTTTCCCAATTCTTTGCCGCCATATCCAAGCCTTGACTTCGTTCCCTTTTCCTCTTCATGCTTTACTTTCTCTTTTCAACCTTTTCCCTCCCTCTGATCCTGAAGGTCTGTGAGACTTGTCTTTACAGCTATTCTACATGGGTCTTTGTTACTCTTTGTGGCCGGTTCCACAACTGGATTCTTTTACATTTTCTGAAGCAATAACAGAGAAATAAGTGCGTTAGATATTCAATCAATAATAAATACAAGAAATAATGTCACAAAAAAAAAACATCTTCTCTGCTGAAAAGGAAATTAAAATGTTTTGTTAGCAGGAGCACAAACATAGTAAGCACTCATTGCGAAAGGATATTGAATGTATGCAAATCCTCTTGGTCGGCGTGTATGGAAGTCAAGTGGGATGTAGACATCTACTACAGGCCCATAGCGGCCAAACTCACGCCGTAAATCCTCAGGCCTGAACACCGTAAATACAAATATGACTCAACTGACCATCAGGGGCAACGCTAACTATATCATCACTCTGTGACAGCTGGGAGAGCAGCTGTTTAGAGGGCTCAATAGGGACAGTTCACCCCAAAACACTAAAGATGTATTTGACCCCTTAACTGGTGACAGGTCCACCTGTTCACAGGGTTTCTGTGATATTGCTCTAAGTTCAGCTGCTGCTTAAGAACTTTATTTATTCTAGAGGTTGCCTTTTGTTTTACAACAATTATGTTGCATTTTGGTGTGAACGGAACCTTTAAGAAGTTTACACTATTTTCTTAATCTAATTCAATGTCAAACTCACTAACAAGTCTAAAAAAGTGATAAAAGTGGAGATGTTTCTACATAACATTAGATTTTCTTTAAATGTTAAAGTGTGAACAAGGAAAAATGTCTTATGGAAATTGGACAATGTATTACAATGTTAAGGAGTTTGTATAGTAAATCAACATTAGTACACAGTAATTGATAATATTCAATAATATTGTGAAAAAACCTCTGTAGTTGACCAAAGTACTACATTTGATTAACATATCTTTTTGCTAGGAAATGTGAACCTGTTTAAACTTAGAGGTGAAGTTCCCAAACTATAAGAAAAAAAAGGGAACCAGATAAAAAATGTATGAAATGTACATTTTGCCCCGTTTGGATTGACCTTTGTTTATTGGAACTTGTGAGATCAGCACGTGTGCACATTTGTAACGTAATCTTTGACAGTGTTTTGATGATTTGCAGGCTGCAAAAGAAACTTTTCGGAGAAGGGCACCCATAATTAGTCCGAAAAAATAAAAAGCAACATTTTGTTATCTTGTCCTTTCTATATTTTACAGTCTTTAAAATGTTTGAGTCACAATAAATCCTCACCTTTCTCCAATGATACTTTAACTATCACTGCCAAAAGTTAAGCTTATAAGGCTTGTTAGTTTTTTTTTCCAAAACCTTGTTGATGACTTTAATAAAATATTTACCAGGCTTTTTTAACTAAAAGCTAACCAAAGCATCAAACTGACAAAGTTCTGGGAAGGTGATTCACGTGTTCTTGATTGATTGTGCTTTATTATCTCAAATGTGAGTGTTGAACTGTTATGACAGTTTGCTTTTCACTTGAACTTTCCCTCATTGGTTTAGTTTTACGTTTTTATATTTATATTTTATAGTACGGTAATTGCAAATACACTTAAATGCTGTGGTGTGTGCATTGGGTCATGCTACATAGCAACCTATCCCAGTACACATAAACATTGAAATAAGAATGAATGTATAATCCTAAAGACGTTTCTAAACATAACAGATTTAAACAGGATAACGGTTATCTGAAATAACGGTTGGTAACAAAACGTTAGTTGGGCTTTGTAAAAAATATGTAATGATCTTAAATAATAAGTTGAAGTCATTTTTCTTGCAAATCACCAAAACATGTAGTGTTACTAAAGTATTGTTTATAAGTTAGCTAACGTAGCTATATTTACGTTAGCTAATTTATACACATGAAACGAGCAACAGCAACGGAATGTAAACAAAGAAACAGTACCAACAAATTAAATATTAACATATACATGTTATAACATCTTATTCTAAATACATAAGCTGCTACTAATAGATATTTCACACATATAGCGTCTTTGCATGTTAGTTAAACGTAACATGAGGCTCCTGCGATGAAGCTAACGATAGCAGCTAAGCTAACTCTGTTAGCTTCCATTAATATGAGTAAGTTAGCGTTTGTGAGCAGAATTTCTCCAAGTGTGGACTCACCTGGACTCATCGGAGATGTTTCTGACGAACAAAGACGAGTTTGGGGGCCTCATGTATTTGGCCATAAAGTTACACTCACTAAGAAGAAGAAATGTTTTTGTTTTAAGGAGAGAAAAATCTGCTGCAGCGAAAATATTTGGAGCGCATGCGCAGTTGCAGGGCGCCTTTTGTTTCTTCTTCTCCAACAAACGGGGAGAATAAGTACCCACAGCGCCTTCTGCTGTTCACCTTCAGCTGTGGCAGAAATAAAGAATTCGATTTAAAGGCGTCAGTAAAGTAATTAAACCACCAGTGATGGGCAAGTTACTTTCAAAATGTAATACAGTACATATTACGTATTACTGTCTTTTTAAAGTAATAATTACATGACATTATTACTGTCTCTGAAATGTAATGCGTTACACTACTTTTGCGTTACTTTGAGATACTTTCACCAAAAATAACTGCTAAAGTATGGCTTTAAATGCTAAAATGTAGTTTATTGCAGCTCATTAATTAAATCTATCCATGGCAGTATGCTGAAATTAAATGTATGCTCCGTTTAAGTGGGCTGAATAATATCTGATACCGGTAACATGACGTCTCTGTGTGTTATTACTAACATGTTAGTGGAGCCTCTGCACGGCCCTGTAACCTGCTGTATATGAACGAGTCTCTATGGCAACGTTAGCTCACCTGGTCATTGGTGTGTTAACGGGGATTTGGCTGACAAGCTTTCTAAAAGCCAGCCCTTCCACAGAGGACAGAGGCTGCAGATCTTAAACACTGCCACGAGTCTCTCAACTTCTCTGGGTTCAAGCAGCAGACCCAGAAAGTGTCCTTCTGTTGCTTTGGTCTGCGCGCACTCCTGTCTCTTTCATTTATTTTCTCCGAGCGAACAGCTCTCAATAGCGAATCTGTTTCTGCAGCCCTCCCTCTTAACCAATAGTAAACAGGCTTACTGAGTTACTATTCTACCTGCACAATAATTTCGAAATGTCTCGCAATGTTTGTGAGTTATAAAAACAAAACACCACATCATTTCGGGTTAAAATGTGTTGTGACTGCGTTACTGAGAATTGTAACGGGTATTATATTACCCACATTTCAGAAGTAATGCGTTATATTACTGCGTTACAGCAAAAAGTAATACATTACTGTAACACCGTTACTTTTGTAACGCATTATACCCAACACTGTAAACCACACATAAAAAAAAAGTTCTAATACAAGTAAATGGTATGTATTACATAGTATACATGTATTTTGGTATTACACAATTAATAGAAGACATAGAAATTCTCATGTGGTTGTGCAGGAAACAACAGAATTCGGAGTGCTACTCCCATAAGGCTATTTATTGCACTAGAATACATACAATTATTGCACTAAACGTTTTTTTCCCCCCCCACTGGACAGAAACATTTTCTGAAGACAAAATATTGTAAGTAAAAATAACTGAAACTTGAAACAAAGGTAGAAGAGCTAAACAGGTTTGATATGATCATAGTCTCTGAGATGTTGTGGAATAACATTAAATGTTATAGCACTTAACATTTGTTATTTACCACTTGATTGAATGTATTTAGTTGCATTCAACCACTGAATAAAAACAAACATTACGGTTTATTTCATCACTCAAATTTATTCATAAAGGTATTAAGTTATTCGTTTTCAATGTGTTATCCACATGGTTCCCTGCTTAAAGGAGAGAATGTGTAATAATTAAGATTGATCAGCTTCAGGCCGAGATCAGACTCGTTTGCTTCTGCTGATGAAAGCTACATCGCCAGCTGTGATTGTCTGGAAAAGAGAGGAAGCAGACGGAAAGAAAATAGCAGTTTCATGTTAAAAGAAAAGAAACTGACAAAATGACAGAAGCGTCTCATTGTACTTTTTGTTTGGTTTGGAAGGATTTGTATCTAAAATTACAGTATATAAGAGGGATAGGCTACTGCCTATACTTCTACACAATAAGTGAAAACTGTAAGGATAATTGCCCTGGCGGTGTGTTTTGGGATCATGGTCATGCTGAAAGACCCAGCCACCCTTCATCTTCAGTGAGTGCCCTAGGCTGATGGAAGGAGGTTTTCCACTCAAAATCTCACGATACATGGCCCCATTCATTCTTTCCTTTACACTGATCAATCGTCCTGGTCCCTTTGCAGAAAAACAGCCCCAAAGCATGATGTTTCCACCCCCATGCTTCACAGTAGGTAGGTGTTCTTTGGATGCAACTCTGCATTCTTCTCCTCCAAACACGACGAGTTGAGTTTTTACCAAAAAGTTCAATTTTGGTTTCATCTGACCATATGACATCGCCCATCCTCTTCGGATCATCCAAATGCCCTCTAGCATACTTCAGACGGCCTGACATGTACTGGCTTAAGCAGGGGACACGTCTGGAACTGCAGGATTTAAGTCCCTGGCGGCGTAGTGTGTTACTGATGGTAGCCTCTGTTACTTTGGTCCCAGCTCTCTGCAGGTCATTCACTAGGTCCCCCCGTGTGGTTCTGGGATTTTTGCTCACCGTTCTTGTGATCATTTTGACCCCACGGGGTGAGATCTTGCGTGGAGCCCCAGATCGAGGGAGATTAGCAGTGGTCTTGTATGTCTTCCATTTTCTAATAATTGCTCCCACAGTTGATTTCTTCACACCAAGCTGCTTACCTATTGCAGATTCAGTTTTCCCAGCCTGGTGCAGGTCTACAATTTTGTCTCTGGTCTCCTTTGACAGCTCTTTGGTCTTGGCCATAGTGGAGTTTGGAGTATGACTGTTTGAGGTTGTGGACAGGTGTCTTTTATACTGATAACGAGTTCAAAAAGGTGCCATTAATACAGGTAACGAGTGGAGGACAGAGGAGCCTCTTAAAGAAGAAGTTACAGGTCTGTGAGAGCCAGAAATCTTGCTTGTTTGTAGGTGACCAAATACTTATTTTACAGAGGAATTTACCAATTAATTCATTAAAAATCAGACAATGTGATTTCCTGGATTTTTTTTTCTCATCCTGTCTCTCATAGTTGAGGTATACCTATGATAAAAATTACAGGCCTCTCTCATCTTTTTAAATGGGAGAACTTGCACAATTGGTGGCTGACTAAATACTTTTTTGCCCCACTGTATATCAAGTGATTACAGGGTTAAGAGTGGCATAAAAAAAGTATTCCTTTATTTGTTCAATTTTCTTTGAAGATCATGTGTCATTAAATCTAAGTTTCTTTCTTACACGGAAATCCCTGATTTTGTTCAATAATGAAGGCCACTGACCTCCACCATGTCGTCTCCTTGGAGCTCTCGAACAGCAGTGAACTTTTCAGTCTCAGCGATCAGCTTCCCGTTCTCCTCTCTGATAGTGCACTGTTCAATAAAATAAATGTTAATTTAGCACTCTTTTGCACATAACTGCCAAATATACTCTTTAAAACTACACAGTAGATCCAGTTTTAATTCAGATATACTGATAGTTTTCACATTAATTAGCATTTTCTTTTTGGATATTATGTATCTTGTTCAGATGTTTAATCTTTCAATAGGTTTCACAATAGCCTTTATAATATTTCTACATTTGCTCATCTTTTTTATTTTAACTTCTCTCACTGTGTTAATGTATGCAAAATACAACCAGGAAATTCCATGTGTTTGAAAACCTACATGGCAATAAACAAATGATGATGATCTGATTCTGATTTAGCAATCAATAACAAATACATTTAAAAACAGTATAATGCAAGTTACATTTTTTCTTTATTATCCCATCAAACATCCATCAATCTGCCTTAAATGTTCATCATTTGAATGTCATTGTTGGTTAAAATAAAAAAATCAGATCTCAACTGCTTAAATAACAGGCTCTCAACTTAAAATTGCACAGAAACTTTACTATAGCCTCATTTAATATGCTGACAAAAGCCTAGAAAGTCTAAATGCTGATACTTCTCAGGGTTTAATTCTGACATCATCATCTCACATGATGCATGAAGAGTTAAAGGCTTGAATTACCTTAAACTTCCTGCCATCCGCCACAGTCATCTCGGACTCCTTGCCGAGGCTGAATGAGTGGACTCTGGTGCTGAGGGGAGTCTTCATGGTGTAGGTGAAGTCTGAGCCATTCTGCTCAATCACCAACACTGGTTTGACATCCTTTCGCATTTTGATAATCATTTCAGGTGCACCTTGAAAAAATAGATTATTTAATGTATGCATTCATAAGAAAATGCATTCTTTTAAATATGAAAATATTCTTACCCATGACTTTTAAAAACGCCTCAAGATTTTCCTCAGAATAAACTTTCCAGGTGCCACAGAAATTCATGCTGCTGGTCATGATTCTTGCCTAAAGATGTTGTACAAGTTGTCACACTCTCACTTCACGCACACTGCTGGTTGGCAAGCCGGGGACTTCAAATCCCTGTTATTTAGACTCAAACTACCAGTGAGACCCAAGGTGGGCTGAACAACACACACTTATAGATGAAATATGGCAGGAGGGTGCATACATACAGTACTTGAATGGATTTTTCTTAAAACAAAATCACTGAGCCTAAGTAATGACATATCTTTATTTGAGACAATAATTAAAGCTTTCCTTCATTTGACAAATATACAATACTTCAGATAATTTTCCACATTCAAAATATAAAAATACTACAACAGAAAAACACACAGGAAGCAAATCATTTTAAGGCATTCATGCAGGCAGCAAAAGCTCAGGCAGTGCAGATAAGAAAAGGTGATTCACCTCTTGACTTCCCAATTAAAGCTTAAGCTGTCAGTCACCAGGAAAAGACACCTGTAGAGCTTAGTTACAAGGAAAGTGACAAACTCAATTACTTGTGGAATATTTCTGAAGCTCAAAAACACTGCAGTTTACAAAAGGTCACAATATAGAGGCGAGCTGAGCACAATGTAGACAGTAACACTTATTTCTGCAGTGGCCTTCGGTTAATACTGGTCCTTGTTGCAGTCCCTGAGAAAAACACTGATCAGTCATGCAGCGATGTGAAGTAAAAGACTGCTCAGAGACCTTGGTCTAACAATATTGCAGCAGATTATTCTTGATGTTCAACATTCTTGGATCACCAGATTTGTGCTTTCTATAGGATACTTAAAACACAAAAATAAACCCTCTTGTAGGTTTTAATAACTAGTAGTATATCGTTTTTTAGACATATCTGAGAGTTTTGACAATTTTGATATTGATAGGGCACCATCTGCTCAAATTTATTTTTACTGATGTGACATTAATTTCAACAAGATAGAATGAGACCATTCAGAGTTAAACAAAGACCAAAAGCTGCAGTATATCTCCTCAGAACTGCTGCTCAGATGCTAATGTATTTTCAGAATCTCCCTGTTCCCCCACACCTTTTCAATGTCATATTTTTGGGGGCGTATGACACTTTCCTAACTTTCTGAATGAAGTATTTCACATTAACACCCACTTCATGATATTTTTGGTAAGCAGAAGTGAGAAATAATTGCGGTGTGAACTTCTCTAAACACTCTTCCTTCATTTATGTCTCAATTTCTTTTGGCACTTTAATGTGAAAGTACATCAATATGAACAGTTTCCAGAGACTGTCTTGATGTATGACGATATCCCCCTCTTTAAATTACAATGTGTAAGAACAGCGAAAAACATTGTTAGCTAGTTTAAACATACCCCAGCCCTAAGGGTCCATAATAGCTTTGAGCAAAATGCTAACATGCTAAAAAAGAAAATAGAATATGATCTTGGCATGCTCATTCCTTCATTTGTGCCACAACTACTTCTGTATCTTTTAATGTAAACAACAAAGTGTCATATTATGAATGATTTCTAAGAGAGACTGTCTTGATGTGTCCCCGTTTTTTATATGATAATGTTTAAGGACAACAAATAACATTGTTAGCTAGCTGTTTTTTTAGAATAATGTAGCCGTAAGAGTGTCCATCACTGCTTTGATCTAAATGCTAACATGGTATACATGATATCAAATCAACCTGCTCGTACTAACATGATATAATGTTTACCAAGTTTCCCTTTTAATAAATATTTGCTAATTAGCAATAAACACAAATGGAAAGGTTAGTTTTGCAGGTCTTTAGTCAAAAACAGTAGTTGAATTTAAACAAACTGAGCTGATGATGGCAGGTAAGTTAGACAATGAATTAAGTCATTTAGATTCATCCTCAAGGGAGCATGAATGTCTATACGATGTTTAATGGCAAACCATTAAATATTGGTCCATGTATTTCAAACACAACCCAAACAATGTAAGCCTCATAATGGCAGTAGAGTAAAAGTCATCCTCTGAGGAACATGAATGTCTGTACACAAGTTTTTTGGAAAGTACATGGTAACATATTGTAGTTTGACCAACATTGCCATTTATAAAGCAATGACACTAGGATGTCAAATCAAACGTTACACATTTTGCAAAACGTCGATCACCTCAAACCTTTTCTTTGGTAATTCTGTGCAGACATTTCTTGCTACTCATCCGTACATACCGACACTGATATATCTGTAATAGTAACATCATCCATCTTTATACTGTGCTTTGAAGGGGTAACCTCAACCCATCTGGTGCTTCAAGATTGTTAAAACAAGTGCTCGATTTGATGCAGATTTGTTTGTTAAGACACAAAATGGTGAACCATTGCTTACTTCAAGCTGTGTTTAAATCCTGAAAAAGCAAAAAGTCAGTGGTACATGTTTTGGTAATACGTTACATGATAAAAATATGTTTTTATAATCTCATATCACAAAAACAGAACAAGGAAAAGAATAATACTTCACAAATATCAAGCTTTGCTACGACCCCCATTCATGGATATCCACTCATTAAATACAACAAAGACATGATGAGAGTTGAACATATGTGCTTTATCACGAGATATCCTCTTCCTGGTTTGGCCCGGGATCACTAAGGCAGCGTGATAGTTTTAGTTGGTCTTGCTCCTCCTGCTCCTCAGGCACTTTGGCTTTCTGCTCGCGGCTCTTATTGGGGCCCTGGGATTCGCTCAGCAGGCTGACGGCATCAAGGGGGCCGGGGTCTGGCCGAGCCCTCGGGCCCCGGGGGCTCTCACTGTTGTCGTAGGTGAAAACCTGATGTTCTGGTGGATATAGGCACAGTGCGGTGACATATTAATGCTTAAATATCGTCTTCAAGCAGCTTAGAAATCATCAACATTTTTAGACGTTTGGGATTTAGTCAGGATTTCGTTGTAATGAGTCATAAGAGTGCCATAAGAGACATTACATCAATACAATAATAAGAAAAATAAATGAGGAAATAAAAAGACAAATAACATTAGAAATATGATTAAACACTAACAAACCTTTTCCCATATTTTTCTTTATATTCCCATCTACTAATTTCTCTTAAAATGTGCATTTATTTAAATTTGTAGTTACTTTGCAAATCTAAAATATCACAACATTTTAAATCAACAAATAATTTACTAAAAGGCTTATATATGTTGAGCTACCCAGCACTTTAATATAAATGTATTAAAATAGTGACAATACTTTGTTACGCATTAACTGACGTAGGTTTGTATGGAATGAATGAAGGTATAGTTATTATCACATCATCATCAAAAAACATTAATAGGACTTGGTTTCTTTTCTATTTAACATGTCCCAAAACATGTAAAATCCAGAAAAGAAATGATCTCACAAATATTGCTTCACTGTGGCTCTGAAGCTGTGTGAAAAAGGTTTATCTTCCCATGTACACTTTTATGAAATAAAATCTGACCTGGTTCAAAGCAGACTTTTCTCACTGATGGTGTTTCTTGACGATTTGCAGGAACTGTGAGGTAGTGACTCATCTGTGAATAACACAAAAATATTCATAATCATAATCTTAAAATGAGTGATGTATCAACATGTTAAGTTCATTTGAATTAAATCGTATGACAAAGGGTACATTGGCGCCATTCAGGTATACAAAAGTATTTAACCTCAGTAAATTGGAATATACTAGCATAAAAGCAACAAAAAATAAGGTCTAAAGAATGAACTTGTCCTTGAACAAAATAAATCCCTCTGCAAATAATGTTATAGAGAGAGCAGAGACTGATCCATTAAAGGCTTAGTGACCACACATTGGCAAAAAGAAGGCCCAGATAGCCATGGCAACCAAAAGAAAATACAACATGTGGTCAGTTAGATAATTGAGGTGAGACAGAAATGTGTATCTTCCATCCAAATAATAAACATTGACTTTGACAAGGTCAACCCTGTGATTTTCAGCTTTAAGGTTTACGAGCCCAATGACCTTTCAAACTAAAGTAAACTTCTTGGAGCAGACAAAGCAGATATTACTTGTCATTATGTATCAACGTGGTCCAACACTCACAGACAAAATTTCAGTGGCTGTTTGACTCACCCTCCTCTCCATTTCCACCCGCTGCTTCCTGAAGCGGACTTCACTCACGTTGTCCTCAAACGGGTCGAGCATCAGGTCGTGTCTGCTGTATGAACGTAGCTATGGAAAAATAGATTCAAAAAACACCAGCATTATAAACACATTTACTTATTTACACTCTCCGCTTAACAACGTCATGAATCATGTCCTACCCTCTGCCTGGTCTTCTGCAGGTTGCTTCGCAGAATCTTACGAATCTCTTGCTCACGACTTTTGGAGATGCTTGGGATGGCCCGTCGATTGCCCGACCCTCTCTGCTGAATGTTTCTGTGGAGACACATCATCACATATCATTACTAGTCATAACAACTCTTTTTATGGTTTTAATAAACTGGCAAAAGCACAAAATAAACATTTATACTGGTGGTTAACAAACTTATTGGCATACTGTAGCATTATGTTAACACTTTACACAGTCAGATGTAAAACATTTGCTTTATTTACAAGAAAAATAATGCACAAATGAATTGATTTTGGGAAAAAAAGGAATAATTTTGTTCAGCATAAATGCTTTTGGCAATTTTCTATATTATGGTCAAAAGTAACATGCAACATTTAGGTTTCGGTTCCAGCAAAGGGTATAATTAACTACACCACATTAAAATATATGTTATTATCTGCTATGTCCAGCTTCTGAGAATAGGTTATTTTCAGATATGCATATTATTTCAACACCTGGTTTACCTGCTCTCCATCTTAAACATTCCTCAGTTTTATTTTGGAACAAATTATTGGAATACTAAGAATCAGAAGCATGGTTAAGGTCATGTAGGTGTTTGCATATAAAGATTTACCTTTGTATTTTGTTGCAGAACAATGAAAAGGGTGGGATAAAACAAAAAGATACAACAAAAGTCAAGAATCATAAAAGAAATATGAAAATGATATCAAAATCTAAAAAACATATGTTGTTCAAATGAAATCGAGCTGCACAATATTTGCAATATATTAACCAAGGACTCGTTTACAGTATAAGACATGCGTAATATGCAATGTGTGTTAAGATAAAAATCCAAAGGTATATACTGCATGTGTTAATGTAACAATGGAGTAAGATGAAATCTCGTACCGTATTCAAAAGTCCAAAAAACAAGCTGATACTTTTGTGGTGTTTTTTGTAATATAACACTATGTTTTAAGGTATGCAAATTAATCGAGTAACACTATTGCATCACTGATGAACAAATACCCTGATATTTATATCTGTTAAAACTTTCCATTTGGACTGTTCTTGCATCCAGGAGACTTCTAGTGTTTGACCACAGGTGTATGTGAAAAAACTGAATTTGTCTTAAGGAATTCGACATGAACTAAAACTCACTGCATGGAGACAGAGGACAGGATGGAGGGCAGCTTGGCGGCGCTCCCACTCTCCACCAGCATCATGGCCTGCTTCATCTCCATCTTGTTGTAGAAGGAGATGAGCTGCGGCTCGGTGGAGCGCTCGCCTGCGATCAGCCACTTCTTCACGTAGGTCTTGTTGAAGCGGTTCAGCCTGAGCACAGTCGATAAAACATCAATTTACTCATTGACATTCACACCTACCCTCAGTCACAGCTTGGAAAAAAAGGATGGTATTTATATTAACTGGATCATTACCATACAAATACCTTCCGCACTTCCCTTTATTCACAGTAGTCTCTCGAAGATTATATGTACAGTATATACAAAGTTGTATACTTGTCGTTTTATTTGAAGGTTGTCTAATATATACTTTTTAAATACATATTTAGCATGTGTGCCGCTTGAAGGGGCTAAAACTGTCACACACGTTTTTTTAGAGTTGTATTTGATTTTTTTTAAAGCTTAGTTTCCAGAGAAGGTTTGCTCACTTTATTTTTTATTATTATTAATCTTCTTTGAATACACACAATCTTTTGCATTTTTTTCAGTTAACTTAATTGTTTTAATTTCATTCATTATTTCCTGGTTTTGGTTTAGTTTTACTGGCTACTAAATACCAAAAATATAATAGATAAATAAAAGCTTCAGGCTATTTTAAGAAACCTTAAACAGAATTGTATATCCTTAAGCTAATCCTGTTCTATCGTAATATATCTATTTTGAATTATACAATATGTATCTTTATATGTTCACAATTTCAAAATCCATACATTATATAAAACTAGCTGTAGGCCGTTTCTTTGACCATCCTAATAAAAGAGCATAAGAACCAGGGAGAAGTCAGAGGAAATCTTACTTGTCTTTCCAGTGATGATGTCCATAATGACCACAGATGTCTTCAATTCCTGTGAGGAGATGATCCAGAAACTGGAGACAAAAAGAGATTTATATGATGATATTTCTGCATAAAGATGAACAATCAACAAAAAAGTGATATGAGCTTTAATATTTTGTACCTTGTACGTTAACAAGTATGTCCCAAAAACTAAAATGAGATTATGGATCTCACCTGTGTGTGAATCTCCTCATTAATTGATGGTTTGCTCTCCTTCTTCCTCTTCACAGCCAGAAGCTCCACCAGAGGCCGGATTGTCATTCCCTAAAGAAAGAAGTGAGACCATGTAGGGAGTGATAACACCAACAAATAACTTTAGAAATAATAGTAAAAAAAAGACCAGCCAATTTGTTTACCACTTTTACCTGATAGAAAACATCATGCAGCCAAGGAAGGATGTGAAGCAGAATTCATAAGGGCAAGGGAAAGAATTCCACAGGACTGCTTTTTGTTGTAATTGTTGTAAAATGATTGAAATGATACCCCTGAGTGCACAATCAAACAATGGTCTAAACATTGCTGGTGCAAGAAATTGTGGGATGTATTATCTCCTTTTCTTTGATGATCCAGTGTCTCCTCCGCTCAAGGAGATAAAGGATGCATTGAGGCCCCTTCTCTTAGCAGATAAAGAATTCCACCAGTTCTTATCATGGCTGCCACGTTAATACAATATTTAATAAGAAAATAGTTTATAGGATAATATTATTCAGTGAAGAACATCCTTAAGCAAGTTACTGTTTGCATAACCCACGAGCTCGGATGGAATTGGGGAAAAAAGCATTCAGTTTTGCTGCCCCATCAACTTGGAACAATTTTCAGGCCGAACTAAAAATGTCTGAACTGGTATCTTTTAATGTCTTCCGCCGGTTCCTAAAGGACCGACAACAAAAAATATTTGGACGGTGCCTCTGCTCCTAATTATTTCCTATGATCGATTCCTTTGCTCTTGCACTTTGTTGTTATTTTTATTCACTTGTGGCCCTATTTATTGTAATGTATTTGTATGTTGATGACGTGTGCTGCTGCCTTCTTGGCCAGGTCACCCTTGAAAATGAGATCACGATCTTAATGGGTCTTTTACCTGGTTAAATAAATAAATAAATAAGCAGAAAAAGACTATTAAACGGCAGCCTCAGTTTTCATAAGCGGTGATTTTTAAAGTAGGAAGTTGTAATTCCGGATAGTTGCCAACAGAGGTCCAAACAGGTTACTGGATACTTATAAGGAACAGAACTGGATTTGGCAAAAAAACCCTTCATTTTTGTAAACCAAAAGTGTTAATTTTTGTTATGTATTTGACTCAACCTTATCGGTTTGGTATTAGGTATAATATTTATTTGAAATATAACGTTTATTATCTTAAAATACTTTGTTTTATTTGAACAAATACAACTACTATGACATTGCTTCTTATACTATATATTACATGTCATACTGTACTATGCTGTACTATATCATAATACTTGAGTATGTTATACTTGCTTTCCACATCACGCATAATAAAAAATATAGTTAAACTATTTTAAACGTTTCTTTCTTCTATCTCCTGGGGATAATTAAAAGCTTACCTTATTTTATCTTAATCTTGTTTAAGTCATTTTACTGCAGACAAATCGCAGAAATCCAAATGTCCATCCCCCTCACCTGCACAAAGACAGTGAAGAAGATGACGGTGATGATGGCGGTGAGGAACATGTTCTTCCTCTCTTTGTCGGTCAGCAGGAACCCCAGTGAGAAGGCGATGGCACCTCGCAGGCCACCGTAGGCCACGATGAACTGATCCTTTTTGGTCAACTTCACAATGCGGAATTTATTGATGATGTAAGTGAGGCCAATGACTCCTGAGGAACACACAGAAAACAGGAAGCATTATTACAGTTAAACGTTTTTTTTAAAACCCTGTAAATTAGTTCGCCATACAAAAGTCACTAACTGATACGTTATGTGTTTTTCTGTCAACTGACCGAGCACTCTGGACACCAGACAGAGGAGGACGGTGGAAATGACGAAGGTCCAGTTCCAGGCGTGAGGACCGGCCACCGTGGAAACACCGAGGAAGATGAAGATGAGCGTCTCACTCACGCTGCTCCACATCTTCAGGAAGTATTTGATGGTGGTGTACGACTTGTGGGAGACATTAGCCTCCACGTACGGCCTCATCACTACGCCACATGCTATCAACCTGAACGTGACAGCAAGGAAACAAGGAGAGGCTTTCGATGATTGGCTGTAAAACAGAAGTATTGGCATGGATTAACCCATCCCATCTCATGTCAACAGGGACTTACGACATGATGCCAGACAGGTGGAAGACCTCAGCAGAAAGGTAAGCCATGTAGCTGTAGAGGAACACGAACAGGGGCTCTATGACCCGGGTGTGCGTGGTGAAGCGGGAGGTAAAGGCTCCCAGTATCCCGTAGATGGCGCCCACCATGACGCCCCCCAGTGAAACCACAAAGAAACAGATGACCCCCAGCACGCCGTCCACCACGGTCACAGTTCCTGCGTGAGAAAACTCCTCGAACAGGTGATACAGAACCTGCAGAGGGAAACGATTACTGGGTCTCTGTTTGTGTTTTTTATCCAAGGTCTTAGGCCTCCTACAGCTCTCAACACTATTTGTTATACAAGCGAAGGTCAATTTGTCTTCTGGCATTCCTGTCCGTCCTCTTTATTCTTCCTACCTTCCTTTCTTTATACTTTGTCCCCTCTTTCTTCCCCTACTCAATACCTTTCCTCTTTAGAATTCCCTTTATAACCTTTCTTTCCTCCTACACTTCATCCCTAATTGTATATCCTCTGTCTTTCCTTCCTTCCTTCTCCACCCCAATATCTCCTTCCTTTTTATATCTTTCTTGCCTTCCTTCTTTTTTAGATACTTGCTTCCCTCTTTCTTACATACTTGGTTCCTTCTTTTTTTCCATACTTCCTTCCTTTTTCCCTTCCTTACTTCTTTTTTTTACATACATTATATACATATGTACATATATTCCTTTCGTCTACTACTCAATACTTTACTTCTTTCAATGCTCCCTTAGTTCCTTCCTTCATTTCTTTTCTTCCTTGTTCTTCTTTCACCCTTCCTTCCTTCTTTCTTGACTTCTGCCTTCTTTACCTCACTGCTCAATTCCTTCCCCCTTTAATTGCTCTCTTCATTCCTTTCTTCTTTCTGTCTTTACTTTTCTCTTCCTTCACATTTTGCTTTCCCCCTAAATTCTACTTATTTACATCCTTCCTTTCTTCCTTCATTAAAACTTGCATTGGTCCCCTTCTTTCTTTCATTCCTTCTTTACTCAAGTAAAGTAAAAGCACCAACCCACCACAGTGACGGCGTCATTGAGCAGCGACTCCCCGAACACGAGGATGTGCAGCAGCTCGTTGATGTGGATCTCCTCGAACACGGCCAGGACGGCCACAGGGTCGACGGCGGAGACGATGGTGCCGAACAGCAGGCAGGACAGCAGGTCCACACTGGCCAGCTGCACGCCTTCAATCTGACACACGGCGAAGATCATCCCGCCGATGAAGAAGGCGTTCCACAGGGTCCCCACCACGGCGAACACCAGGATGGTGCCCATGTTCTCCATGAAGGTCCGGATGGGCAGGAAGTAGCCGGCATCGAGGATGATGGGAGGCAGCAGGTAGTGGAAGAAGAGCTTGGTGTCGAGAACGGGGGCGTCCTCTCCGATGGCTTTGATGATCCCGCCCACTAGCAGGCCAACGCCAATCAGCAGACAGCTCTCCGGGACCACGTTAGATATGTTAGGAATGACGTGAAAACCTGGGAGAGAGAAAGATTGGTAATTATTGCTCAGGAAAACTAAAGAAATATAAAAATCAAAACCCATTAACTTATACTCCTTCTCACAAACCTTTCTGTTACCCAAAAGTGCTCTGTATTGTATGGTATCTTCTATATACATTGTTAAATAGACTGGACGCACACCCAAATCACTGTCAATATTTTAACGGAAAATCTATTATGCTCATTTTCAGGTTCATATTTGTATTTAGTGTCTCTACTGTCTCCATGCTTTAATGTTCAAAAAGCTCTTTATTTCTCTCATACTGCAGCACCTATTTTCATCCTCTGTCTGAAACCAGAGCCCTGTCTGCTCTGATTGGTTAGCTGGCCAGCTCTGTTGTGATTGGTCAAGCACTTAAAGATGTCCCGCCCCTCAGCCTCTCACATACGATGTGTTGGAGCGCTAGCCAACAGAAACGCGAGTGCGAGTGTCTGACATTTTAGACTTCACAAAGATTTACATGCCGTAAAACCGTAATAACACATAACAGGAAAAGGACAATCCCGAAGAGTAAAATATTGTACCTTTAAATTAAGTTTGGTACAACTTTTACCAACACAATAATGAGTAACCCAACTCGTTTGTTAGGTTAACTAACAAACGAGTTGGGTTACACAACTAATAAAATGATACAGTCAACTTGACAACTTCAGCAAAGAGAACCTACTCAAAACCAACTCTATACAAAATTCCTACAAATTAAGCAAAAATCTCTCTTAAATCAAGCTGTAAATGGCACACTTTTACATGACTCATGACATGTATTTTGTCACAGCTGTAGTGGAAAAGTAAATTAACTTAGACTCCTTGTCACAAACCTCAGAATAATACCCATTTATCACATCTCATGGTCCTGTTGGAATGAATTAATTGATTTGGTCATTTTGGAGAGAAATCATGCTTTGTGCTGCATGATGTTATGTTATTACTCATACTACTGCCACTGTCGTTTTCTTATCATCTCCAAACAAAGCTGCCATTGCTTTTTTTACTCACTGCATCCATCATCTGCAATAACCTCAATTATCCATGTTTTATTTTGTTTCCATTTCATCCATTATTCATTTAGGAGGAGTAAACAAAAGTCAGATCCATAGCAAAATTACATGGCAGAAAATAAAAAGACATTATGGAGCAGAGTCTATGTTCAGGAAACGGTTCAGTGAGCATTAGAGCAGCACTTCGATTTGAAAACAGAAAAACGATGCACTCAGCTGTACGCCAATGCAGCCATCTCATAAAACATAGAGTAGATGCGGCTGCAGGCGTAAATAAAAGACTGAACAGCTGAAGATAAATATCTGTTGAGGTTATATTTTAGGTTTTTAATCTACATGTAAATGGGAACATGAATATTGTTTTCAGTGGATGTTATACAGGCCACCGAGTGTTAAACACCAAAGCTACTGTATGTGAAGTGTCTTTAATTACTAATGTCTAGAGCACATAAATCTGTTTACAGTTCACATATTTATATATTACTACAAAAGTAAAACTTGTTAAACCATTGTACAGTATTTCATTTACATGTTATCTTGTTCTTATATTTTATGAGCATATAGTTGACTTATTTCTGCATTTACTTGCACATTGTGTCACTTGCACCATTCTCTTTTAATATTTCCTTTTTCCTTTATTTTTAAATTGAATTAATTTGTTGTTTTTTTTCCAATTTCTTCTAGTGCCATTTCTATTTGATTGTAAGTCTTTAGGAGGCACTATTATACTTCTTGGGCTTCTTGTAGTGGGCCTGAAACGCCTCCATTGGAATCCTTTGTTTACTTCCAAAACATAGTGACATCACTATGAAGCACCTGCGCTTTTATTGGCTACTGCTCAAACCCACTGAAATCGATAGGGTAAGGTGCAGGACCAATAAAACCGAGCAAGCCAGCTAACCAATCAGAGCAGACTGGGCTCTGGTTTCAGACAGAGGGTGAAAAGAGGTGCTGCAGCACAGACAGTATGAGAAGAATAAAGAGCTTTTTGAACATTAAAGCGTGGAGACATGTCAAAGTAGAGGCACTAAATACAAATATGAAAATGAGCATAATAGGGTCCCTTTAAGTTTTTGATATGTTTCATTATTGACGGAGCCAGGGACTTATGCTGAACCTATATTGCAAATGACAATAAACTCTTTGAATCTGTTGAAGATGTGAAATGATGGGCTGCTTATACCAATCATTTTCATTGCTTTAATTACAAATGTTATTCCCCAAAGTAATTGTCTGTTTTGTTCAAAGATCTTTCCTAACCGCAAATATATCTAATTTACAATGAATTTCAACAGAGAATCACTGCACGTCCTCACATTATATATAAGTGTTAGATGAAGGGCTGATACAGTAGATATGTGTTGGTCACAGCTCTTTGGTTTCACATTTGTCTCCGAGCTGAATAAGGCCTCGAAATTCAACCTCCCTGTCCTGTGACTCGGGCCGAGGCAGCTGTGAGAAACATTTTCGGGGATGTGTTATGCAGTCAGAGGTCCTGTGTGCTGCCGTGTTCCCCCCCGCTCTGCCTCTACACTGGGATCTTTGTTATCTAGCACTGAATTAGGACAGGAAGTTGGACCAGCCCTCGTCGGCAACAGCTGGATGGAGCAGATAAGACGGCGCAGAGCTGCACGCTGCAAACTGCAACCAACCATGCAGTGCAGGAGAGATTCCTCCAGCCAATCAGAATCATCACTGACCGGTTTGTTCCATTCAACAGGGAGGCATCACGGTGAACTATTTTATAATAATTGAAAGTCAAAGTGTGTCTTTATTTGCAATACTTTTACTTTACTTGAAGATTTCTATTTCTTGCTACTTGATGCGAATAGTTTACTACATCTATTTCACAGCTTAATTTACTTAAAATATAAATCAACTAATAAATTAAAATGCATTTGTATGATAGAAACCCAGTAGCTTTTTAAGTAATTAAAGTGAGCTTCACTCTTACCAGCTGCGACATTAAAGTGATGAACACATTTATTTTCTCAGGCAACACAGTTTCTTCCCTTCTCAGCTGCTGAAAATAAGTATCAACAAGTGGTTTCTTTAGCCCAAATGAAACGTTTCTGGTGGGCTACTACCAAAAACTACTAAAACGTGTCAATGTTAGCAGAAAAACACATTATGTTATATTCAGTTTTTTGATGACAGTAGGTGGACTTTATACTCTTTAATCAACACAAAAATTCCTTATCTTTAACCACACATTTTCCGGAAAACTTGACTAATAAAATATTGAGTGCTTAAAATATGTGTTGAATAATAATTGGGACTAAAATAGGTACCCAGCAGGACATCTTAAATTCATATTTCGTAAAGCTTTCTTGAGCACAAACATTTTAAGTGTGATAGAATTAAACATTTCTTTATCATTTCTGATAAAGTAAATAAAAACTTGAACAATCAAATGATTCAATAAAATGTGTTATTTTGTGATTTTCTTGAAGCAAGCACTGAATAATTATATGTGATATCATAATTTTGTTCATTAAAAAAATACTAAAATAAGAAGAATCGAGTAAGCCAACGGCCTGTGGGATAAATGACTTATTTTATAAGTTCTTTGTATCTTGGGGAATAGTTTATCCTCTCAGCATACGCGGAGTGTGGTTGTGTGAAAGCTAAAGGTCAGAGGCAAGAGAAGACTTATTATAAAACTCCACAGAGATATATGTAATCCCTCTAATTAGTCTGAACATCTGCTGCCAAACCTCTGCCAGGGTTATTTAAAATCTAATCCTTCAACATTTGCTTCATTTACACAGACACAGAGATGCTCCTAAAATAAGTTTGTGCTGCACAGAGACAGAACCAAAGTGTTCTGTGGAGACACTAAGCTCTCCTTTGCAGCCTGCAGAACAATTGGTTTTTTTTTTTATTCACTCCTTGCTGTCTTTAACTATTTCTTGTCTTGTTTCTATTAAAGTGTACACAGCCTTGGTCTGCAATTTGTGTCTAACCTGCTGATTTAATATGAACCTCTCAGATCATCTGTGGCCTCTGGTCTTTGTGCTCCTCTCATGAAGGTCTCCGCTAGTGCATTATGTATGCAAATGCAGACTTAAACCTCCAAAATGTACCGGTGGTGTTGTAGCTTTTATTTTGAAACTCTTGGCCATCTGTATCAAGACATTGCAAACTATGTTCTCATTTTGTAACTATGGATTGCAAATATGGGCTGTTTACATAGGAAACATAGAAATTGAACAGTTACTTGAATGAATCCTGACAATCCGGATAAACCTCAGGCTTGTTCAGTAGCAGCTGTTTTGATTTTTGAAATTCTTCATATTCATGTGCTAATTTAAAGTAGAAGGGTATATAATGACTTTTCTTTTTTTCTTTTGGTTGTGTTATGCGTTAATGGAAGATCTGGATATAAATAGGGGTGTGAAATGATCCAGGCAGCACATGTTTTGCATGACACGCAAATAATGAGTTACTGTAACTGACATATAACAGAAGTTGCTTGCTTGGACAGAACCAAATGTGTTGAGGATGTATTAACATAGGTTGTTTAATGGACTGCATGCACGGCACATTAGACAATGGACTCAACATTTTTTATGTTATAAATATATTTTGAAAGGAAAGGGAAGTCAGAGTTAGAGTTTTGTACAATGTTCACTAATCAACAGGACTTCCCTGGGATAACTAAGCAAGGAGCTTTTTCTGGTAACTTATAATATGAGACAGTCAACCTGACAACATTAGCTGCCAACACCAGCACCTGCTAGGAAACATACTCACACCAAAATCCATAAAAAATTCTTAATATAAAAAAACAAAAACAAATCGGTGTTTTACCAGGCAGAAAACACAACAACAAAACAAATCGTCAATACATTATTTTCACACCTTTCCAGCGTGCCTAGAAAAACTGTTCATTTCTATGTTAACATCTTTAGTCATGATGTCATTTCCTGACTATCCGACCCCCTCACTGATGCTGAATGAGGAACTCCTTCAGTAATGGGGCCACTCACCGAGTTTCATGAGCAGGGCCAGGAGGATCCATAGAGAGATCACGAAGGGTTTCCGGACGTCGTGATAGTTGAAGGAGAGGACAGGGAAAGCCTTCTTGTGAGCGGTGGAGTTAGTTTGGTGGTGGGGGTCTTCCGGTGTGTCTCGGGCTGGTTCCCCCGACGTCTCGTTGCCACCCGACACATCACGACTCCCGGAGGATACGGAGAGGAAAAGGAGCAACCAAACGCACACAAAGAAGCCAGTCCTCCAGGACCGGGCAGGACCCAGCTCAGCCATGTTTTGGAGATGCTTTGACGGCTGCTGCTCGGCTCTAGATCCGATGAAGATGAGGATAGGACGAGAACAGGGCGAGGTGCGTAACGTAGTAGCGCACCCATTTACGCACTGTCATTTTACAATTACGCATAGTTTTAGAAGAAACAAACGGGGGGTTTATGTTGCAAACATATCAGATGCTGTCATCAGTGGGGGTTATTTTAAAAATGATGTATATTACTCGCCTGCTGAGAGGATTAAAAGCGTGGACACTTGTTGTTGTGTTGTTTGTTGCCGTTATTCTCTCCTCAAACGGAGCTCTGAGAACTTTATCAAGTGTCCACATCCATCCCTATCAGACAGAAACCTCCCTTACCCACGCTGAACTCTTTTTCTCTTCTAATAACACACAGCTCACCCACACTTATCGGGAGGGAGGGCGACACCAGCTGGAGCGGAGGAACACAGTATGTACTTCTACTTGAACATGACTATTTCTGTTTTCCTAATATTTATATTTCTACATCCACCTATTTCAGAAGAAAATATTTGAGTTCTTACAATACATTTTACCGCTAAGTAATTTATCTTTCAATAAGATTGGACATTTATTAATCAGTTTAAAATAATGACACCAGATTAAAGTACCACGTGTGAGTTACTACATTAATAAAAATGACTCTGATATATGATTTACAAGTGTATGCACATTTTTCTGGCAGCTCTAATCTCATATTTACAGTAGGTAAGTGTTATTTTTGTATTTCTATTTGATCATTATCTCATAATAGTGTAAAAGCATTTATAGAATAAAATAAAGCATCAGTTTGCCAGTGCAAGATCAATATTTATTTACAGCAGCACATTATGATCTTCAGGAAAGGGAAAATATATGAAGAGAGACAGAAACTCACTTCCTCTAATGATTCTTGCTCTTTACAGCTATATTTTATCCAGTATTCTACCATAGAGAAGCTTTCTCAAATAAAATCTAATAATTAATGACAGGATCATTTATCTGCTTATCAATGTTCTCATTTTTTTCCTGAGGTTGACAGAAATTCTCTCAACCTAGTACAATACATTGCTATTTTGAAAATAGCTTCCAGCTTTAGATGAGTTCAGGATAAAGAAATAATTCACAGTTGACATCCTCTTCCTCTCCAGCTCCCAGCGGAGAGGAATTAGTAAAACCAACATCTGTGGCTGGTTCCCATGGTGTGACCTCTGGCTGCAGTCCCTTTTTACAGGGATGTAAAATAAATACAAATCTCACAGGCATAACAAAAGGTCATAACGCTGCTACTAAAATTAGAAACCAAAACTGTCCACATTTATTTAACTGTTATTTGACATGTTTTCTTGCCTATTTGAAAAAATACACAGCAATGCACATCCTCTTGAACAGTGGTTCTAATTTGATAGACATGATCAGGACAAACATTGTATATTAGATAACAGTGGAGTAAGTGAAACCGGTAATCGGAAATGTCACTGTTATGGCTCTTAATATTGTTGTGCTAAGTCCTATTGAAAGCTGTCAACATAGCATCAATCAGTCTCTGTTTAATGTTTATAGTGTTTCAGTGTGTGTGAATGCGTCAGCTGACAGGAAGAAGTCATGGACCCAAGAATCCGACCAAACAGTCTGCAGTGAATCAAGTTGTGAAACAAATCTTTTTCTATTTTTCTGTTCCCCCTGGAATCGTATTTTCAAAAGAAGTACTTTTGAATGTTTCTCGCCCTCGTGCCAATCAACCAAAGCAAATTAGATTTTTATGTACTTGGTAAATCAACCATATTCTGATTCTGGTCTGGCAAATGTCATTTCAGTTACATATCATTTCTGGCCACCTGAGGGCAGCAGCAACCAGTTTGAAACACAGCAGTTACATATCATCATCTTTTATGTTGATATATTGAACTATTAAGTAAACAGTTGAAAATGCACACATTGAGCAGTTACAGAGCAACACAATTATATATTTGGCGTTGTGTTTGTGTCCACCTGATGAACGTAAATCCAATAATCACTTTCTTTTTATCTATGTTTTGGTCTCTTTGAACGTTACTAGCAGAGAACCATTTAGTTTAATTATATTGGACCCTAACCCAAGTCTTACATTTTACAGCTGATATCTTCAACACTCAGTAACACACAGCAAATTCATTTAGATTGATAAATGGCACAACAGGTAAAAGACATTTTTTGTCTGATTTTAATGTGGACTGTCCCTTTAAACTGCTGTTTGTCAGAGAAAGAATCATTGTGCATGAGTATAAGTGCAGACAAATTAATGTAAAAGCAGAATACGGTTTGAAATCTCATCCATTGATGTTAGAGAACATGTTTGACTTTCAGCTCGTAGGAAAATCCCATTCCCGGCCTGAGTTTCATCCACATGATTCGCTCCATTCAGACTGTGCAGGTGCCCGAGCCTTTCTGTTTCCGACAAAACATTTCCACATGGATGAAGCCTGAGAACCACAGAGTTTCTAAAAGCACATTAAAAACCTCAATCTTGCACAGAAAGTTTAAAAGTGTGAACATATTTATTTGAGAATACCATACATGATACACATAGTAAATATGTACTGAATTTCAGTGGCTTTTTACAATAACAGACATTTAATTTTAGTACATACATGTAAACTGAACAAGCCGTGGTAAAAAATCACTTTTTCTTAGGCTAATTTTCACGCTACGTAATTAATAAATACAACAATAAAACTGCTTTAGGATTAACTTGATCTAAATTTCACACTTTAGGGTGCTAAAGTACAACAAACTAATGACCAAACTGGCAATTTTAAGTGTGACTAAAAATAAATACAAACAGCTTGTGTGCTGGGACGACTTCCTTCCTAATTGTTGTGGGATTTTTGTTGCATAATATGAGAATAATCCTTGTGACAAATGATATGCTAATTCCCTTAAATACAACACTAATCAAATCAAAGACAACCTGCAGGATGAATGCAGATTGTCAATCTATTGGCGCCACTTATATACGCTCATAAATGTTGAGATTGCAAAGAAGGCGTTATTTGTCTTCCTGCCGGTTTGAACAATGACTCACATTTTCCTCCAGACACTTTCAGATTTTCCTTCCAGCAGCATCACAAACACATGAACCCCCTCACCTCTTCCATCACAAACCTTCTGTCACGTACACAAACACACAACCTGTCCCACACACTGCTTCTCACTGATGCTTCAGGTCGACCCTCTCTGCCATCTGCCTGGCGCTGTACAGAGACACTCCCATCCCCAATGTGGCCATCGTCATGGCGATGGGATTGATGAAGCTGCTCTGTGGCTGCATCCGGACCTTACCGGAGACCTGCCTCTGCACACACACACACACACACACACACACACACACACACACACACACACACACACACACACACACACACACACACACACACACACACACAGACGCAGACAGATAGTAAGTTATACACACATTAGTCTGATCAGAGAGCAGTTCAAGTGGTACTATGCAACTGTTCTTCTCATTAAAGCTACATTTTCAACACATTTGTACTTAAGTCTTGCATCTGGCAACATCTGCTGCAGGATCTAAATGGAACCATGTACATATAAGGGTGTGTGTTAATCAGTATTTGTTAGCAGGTTCTGCTCTGAATGATGATCGGTGGCATTCAGTAGAGCTGAACTCCAGGCGAGGTCGTCTGAGCTCACCCCAGTCCCTCCTTTCCTGTCACTGTAGAAAGTCAACTCTTCTTTGGTGGTATGAAAACATGTTTTATTTGACAGAGATTCTGTCTTTTGTTACAGCTCTTTTTTCTTTTGAGTTTGTCCTCCTGAAAATGATAGGCAGTGCAGAAACCCCTTTAATATCTTCCAGGGCTGCATGCAACATAACTTTGGACGACAGAATCGTGGACCTGATCATGGGGCAGCAAAAGCAGCTGGGAATCTACAGCAACCTGCAGATAGATATATGTGGAATCATTGACGGGTCAGTTTCAAAAAACATGTTCATTTATGTCTGTTAAGACACACTTACAGTATTGTGCTTTGCTATTACACATACAAACTTCCCCTGGGAAACAACTCATTTGCCATGCCAAATCAGCTTTGAGCTTTTACACACAAATGGCAATCCTAACCGGTTACAAGCCTTGCTGTCAGTGATCACACAATCCAACAGGAGAAAGCTCTATTTCAATATCCAATCTTGAAAGTGTTTGCATCCTTTCAACTGTTTGGTTGTTAAATAATTATTGTACCAGAAGTGGGAATTGAACCCACGAAGACTATGAGTCCATTGCATCTTGATCGGAACGCCTTAACCACTCAGCCATCCTGGTGACTTCAGATCAATGTTTCAATGCCTAAAATCATCAATGAGTAGATGAAATATTGATGATAGATGGCTTGTCATGAAATAAATACCACCAAATACCGATTGAGTTAAACTGCTCAAATTCTTGAGAAATCCAACTGAAGTTGGCATTAATTGATTTTAAGCGGCTCTTCATTAATACTTTAAATTTACCAGGAGTGGGGTTCGAACCCACGAGGGCTGTTGCCCATTGGATCTTAAGTCCAACGCCTTAACCACTCGGCCATCCTGGTTTCTTCTATTGTTTTCTACAGTCTGATTTTGAAGTTGACCAATCACAACAGAGCCAGCCAGCTAACCAATCAGAGCAGACTGGGCCTTTTGTTCTAAAATTGTAAATTTGTACTCTTCTTTTTTCTTTCTTTGTAGGGGCAAAGTGCTAATGTGGGAATTAACCAACCAGACTTATCCAGAATTAAATATGATCAACTACTGGATGGATATTGGACAGTTGCAATGGTCCTTTTAGGATATAATAACATTGGTGACTTTGCATCTAGATCACCTTTAAACCTACTTCAGTTCCAAAAACAGAACCACTTTGTTCATAGCTTTTGAACTACCTTTAAAAAATGTAACTACTGCAGGAGTCACAACTTTATAGACAGGCTACAAGAAAAACAAACACACTCCAGCAGGAGGGAATACATCCAAAGGGCTAAAGTTTGCTGTAATTAGTTCCAATGTTGTTAATTAGCTAGAAAGAAGTCCAGTCCAGAGGCTTCGATCGGGTCAAAATCCTACCACATTGTCATGAATGATAGAGGTGATTTTTCACTGAGGGTGTACTCTCAGTTATTCGGTATATCGATGGCCCAGTGCAGGGGCTTTATAGCATGTTGAAGCAGCAACACAGAGACACTTAATCGGCAGCAGTCTGAGAATCAGCTTTGTTAGCCAAGAGCCACACATACCAGTAATTTGAATCTGAACACAGAAATAGACATACAGATAAAAACAAGGACAACAAAGCTGCACATACTGATATCAATCGTACAAATATATAGGGTAGGTAGGGGAAGTGGGGGGCTTTATATTGAAAAGTCAAAACGACCAATCATATAGCATCTTATATATTCTTTAAAATTGTGTTGTACATTTTTACATCTAAATGACTCCTGTTTGCCTGAAACTGCTTTTTCTCTCACTGTATATTTTTGTAAACGTATGAGACAGTCGGCTAAAAAGTAAGGTAAGTAATTACACTTTGGCTTGAGTCTAAGACTGTCCTCAGTTCTGCATGTTATAAATGAGTGCTGCTGGTTTCACTTAGCTCAGTACAAAAAATAATAACATCATAATGTTTGTAATCTTTCAGCAAGCTTTTGAAGCCATTATGCACGGAATAAAAATAATAAAAACCATACTTTGGCACCCTAAAGGGTAGATTCAGTATAGGAAAACCCTCTTTTGTGCAGCCTTTTGCGTGCAAGACGAGCTGTGAGGTTGAGTGTAAACAGGTTATATAACGTAACCTCCAGAGTCCCAGCCACAACAGCTCTGTGTAAAATATTAATCTGCTCCTCCTCCTCTGATATAAAGCATGTCTTCTGACCTGATTGAGTTATTTGTGATACAACATTGCACTGTATAAAACAAGACATGTATGGAGTCCAGTAATATTAGATTCGAGACAGAAATAAAGCTTGTGGTTGTGACCCACCTCCAGGAGTCGGAAGTATCCTGGTGTCAGTCGTCCCAGTCTGATGATCATCTCTGCTGCTGGAGCTCCTCAGATGAGCCAACCACCCTCCTGCAGGAGAGGAGACACTCTTCACAACGTCTTGTTTACAATGTAGAAGACTACAACTTCAATTCAAATTCTTCTCTTAAATAGTTAGTATTATTCATCAGTAGTTCCCAAACCTGTTTATTCTGTTACTCCTGTTACATGAATCCTCTCATTAAAAGATATATATATTTAGTAGCTGTACGTGCATCAACAAAAGAAGGAATTCCTCCTCCAAGAAATATTTTTGTGAATATTTGAAGGATCTGAAATTAAAAAGACCTTATATGGTAGTTAAAATGTACTTTTCTCTGGCAGAAATAACATTTTGAATCATGCATCATATCAGGACCCGTGAGATTCATCTCGACACCTTGGGGGAAACATAACCCTGAGAAAACACAGAGAAAGGAAGCATATCTGTCTGCATATTTTCATTCTCAGGATGTTTTTAAAAGGGTTTTGTTTGTATTATGTGAAAGCACTGACATGTTGCTGGTTAGTTTATCAGCACATTATCACTGAAGAGAAAAGGTTTTGTAATATACTTTTGGAAAAACTAAAATTAGAGTGTCACTGAACGTAAAACCCTTCATAATTTCACATGTATGAATGCTGAATGTAGGTCATCAGAATCTTCCTTTTTTCTTGTTTTTCCAATTCAGAATTTCTTGATTGAATAAGCAGCATGTCTATTCTTTAAGATACAGCTGTTATTCCACTGTATTTGGATATTTAAATCACCTCTTACTGCCGACAGAATCATTAAGATTTATTGAAAACCATAATGTATATTTTAACCTACTATGTTTATTGTATCGCACTTTGTTTAGTTATTTAAGTGTTTCTCTCCTGTTAATAAAGATCGTTTTTGTGATACAATTCTTTAACACAACAAAGAGCATACAGTGCTCTAAAATATTAAAATGACCTATTATTTTAATTTTGTTGACTTAAATGTCTTTAAAATATTAATATCAAACCAATGTGAGTCTCAAATACTTTAAAGTTGTGCCAAATAACCAGCGTCTTGTGGTAGAATAAAGGTTTTCTCACAGTTTGAAGTCAACAGATCCTCAGGAAGTTGATCACTGGTCCACGCTCACCCTCACCTTCATGCACAGCTGCTCAGCCCATCAGACAGACAGAGTGACAGCATGTGAAGCCCCTCCGCAGCCTGAACAAACAGTGGCAGCCTGTCGTACTGAAGAGGCTCCTGTGTGTCCCGGTTCTTTTGTACAGAGACCCATTCTGACGGGGCTCAACACGCACACACAAAGCTGCATGTCAGAGAGTATCTGGTCATCCAGCCAGTAAAAATGGGTGAGAGCAGAGAGAAAGAAGAAGAAGAGGCTCTGTGCAGCATGTTGCACGCTTCAGGGAACATGTGTGTTAATGCGCTGCAGGGACTTACGTAACCCCAAACACTCTACAGAGGAAAATACTTTTTAAAAAACTGTCCTGAATGGACCTTCTGGGCGCGGCAGCTGCCAAACACAAACTATCATTTGACAGGATTAACCTTCACTGGACATAAGGAGACTTTTTTTAGAGGAATCGAGTGGTTGTTATATGTTACATAAGGCCTCATGTTCTCATTCTTCATGCTGCTGCATATTTAAACAAAGGATGTCAGAGAATGATGGCATAGAAACATTTTAATTACAAGTTTAAAGGGAGAAATGTACAAATAAAATGCTTTAAGTACTTTTTATGCTGGCTAAAAAACAAAGCTGTTTTATTTATTTACTATAAAACCATTCTGTATTACACTGCATCAGAGATGTTGATATAAGACACAAAGGTTTAATGCACTGTCTGTCTATTAAAGGGATTGGAGGTGGAGCCTACTACAAGGTGCTGATTGTGCACAGCCAGTGACCTCATGTCTGTGTTTGCTGCCAAAATCACATAAAACAGTTCAGTACAGGTGCTGGGAATAACTGGCTGATAGAATCTAATCAGGATAAACATAATGTGCTGCAGCGATTGTTTTATTGAACATTCAAGTCTATGAGTTGAAGCGTCAGTCTTTTACAGTGCTGAAGTATTCCGGGTCCTGTGTCGCTGTTGCTACTGGGTCCTGACCTTGAAGCCTTGATGGAAGTTCTGGCCAGCGTCAGCTTCACTCCTGCGGGCCCCGAGGATTCTGTTCTCTCTACTGACATCACCTGCCCCAGGATAAGCTGAAACACCCAGAGAAACATACCACATGTTAATAACATCTAGTAGTATTATTTGTACACTCCTAGTCCACAAATGTAACATATTGTCAATAATTAATCACATTTTCTTCATCATGTGGTGTTTAGATTTCTGGTTTTCAAAACTGATTTTTGGTCTTTTGTGAACCACACACAACACAATATATTATTTTACAAGGAATTGTAGTGATTTGAGTTGTTAGCGGACAGCTGACCACACAATCAAAAATAAATACTTTTCCTCTGCCTGCAGTGCTATTTATCAATGTTTTGGATCTGCTTTCCCTCGAATATAATGGAAATAAATGATGCTCAAAAAAAAGGATGAAAAAAAACTAACAGCAATGTATCTTCATAAATCATGAAATGGATACTCAAGGTAATCCGCAGAGCTGGTTGAAAGCACAGGAACTACTTTCTTTTTGACAATACTTGCGCTTTAACTATAATAATGCAGGGATTTGGTGGATGCAGAATATAGTCAGGTTATATCTTATTTTTGTTGTCAGAAAAGTGATTCAACCACCTTGCTGAACACACTGCAGGTTTTATCTCCTATAGCCACACAGTGAGCAGTACAGTAACCTGTTGTGTGTCAGTGTGGCAGACCTCTGTAGGATGAACAGCAGCTTCCTCGTGCTTTGGTCTGGGTTGGGATGATTCAATGTATTCCACCCTCTGCGCTTTTACTTCCTGTACAGAAAAAGGCAGAACACATGAAAACACAATTGTATTATTTAACAGCTACGACGACTGGAGGTTTTATCTGTGGACGGTAAATATAAAACCTTGAGGATCTCATAGTTGGAAGTTCTGGAAACGTAACTGTCCCATGACTTGGCTGTGAGCTCCCTCTGCTTCCAGTGAGACTTAATCTGCAACACAGACACCAAAAAAGTGTAATTAAAGTGTAAAAGAAAATGTATCTTTTTTACATTTATTAGTAATGAATCAGAGACACTGTGGCAAAATCCTGTAAAAAATGTGTCTTAATAAACACTACTGAATATAGTTAAATGTACTTGATTTCTTTTCAGTCTGTGCTGTAGTGTAGCTTTCAAAAAATGACCTTATTCAGTTGACTTTTAAAGACTTAGTTTCAGCACCTCTGTGTACATGAGCTCCTCCTCGCTGATGTCCTCCTTCTCCTGCAGCTCCAGGATGCTCTTCTGTTCTGCTGCGACCGTCCTCGCCGTGTCCTCTGAGATCTTACACACAGCGCTCAGAGCCTCCTGATCCGGAGT
Source organism: Eleginops maclovinus (assembly GCF_036324505.1). Classification (NCBI taxonomy): domain Eukaryota; kingdom Metazoa; phylum Chordata; class Actinopteri; order Perciformes; family Eleginopidae; genus Eleginops; species Eleginops maclovinus. The sequence continues at coordinate 5,523,561 of NC_086361.1, read as the reverse complement.
TGTCGGCCTCACACCGTCCAAACTCAGCTCCCTGTTGACCTCCTCCCACACCTCACCCACCTACAGCACCATGAGAGACTTCAATTATCATTCTATTTCCTACAGTACACTTTGCAGGGGAAATCATTTCAGAGCTTGAATACACAACATTTTGGTCATTTATTTGCAATCTTTTTCTGACTCTTTTTAACCAAAATTAAAGCTCAAGTGGAGAATATTATGGGATAATGGCAACTTATAGTGACATCGTTCTGATGCAGTTCTGCCTGGTGCAAACACAAGTCATTTCATATCCATCACTGGCAGTTCTACCTTGAAGTCCAGATATCTCCTGACGACACTCAAGGTCACATAATGTCTTCTTGACAATCCAGGAAGTTCGTGGAAACCTGCAAAAGTAACAAATAATTATTTTTCACAGCAGGCTAATAAAGGTTCAGCATTTATCACTTTTTGTTTATTTACCGAAGTGCTTATTTTTACTGGCCTTGGAAGTCAAAAATCTATCTGCATAGTACTACAATACTGATGCAGATCTAAGTTAAGGCTTAGATGACATTACAGCTTATAAGCAACATCATAAAAAGCCCAATCCTTACATATTTACAGATGTTGATCAAATTCTTTACTCACTAACCAAGTTTGCAGAAGATTGAGTAGATCTTTGAGCGCAGGTTCTCTGCCAGCTCCAGCACTGCTGCACTCGGCATGTTAGCAGGGAATGACAGCTGGGGGTCCTCCTGCTGGTGAAGACCGAGGACGGGCCTCTGGGGATCTTAAAGTCAAAAAGGGAAAAAGCAAAAACAAATGTTCATGTTTCAACCTTTATCACATGAACTGATAAGACAGGTATATAAATGTTGTTTCCTGATAGTAATTATTATCATTATTATCATCATGTGTTCCTATTCGTGCTATTATCCTTTGATAAAGATCATAATATAGTATAATGTGGTTTTTCATCTATTGTAAGCAGAAATAATTTGAATCAATGTCCTGTCATGTACAAGATAAAAGCAGGAGAAGTGTTGAATTGTACAAAAAAAGCAGAAAATAAGAGGTATTAGGAATAATCATAGGTTAATCCTTTAGTTGGTGTGTGTTGGGCTCCTAAATTAATAATTTTTTGTGTTTTTGACACTTTTTTCCTGTACTTTCTACTGGTTGAATTCCAGTCAGGTAGTCAGACACAAGTGAAGAGCCATATTTCAAAGATGTACATGTATGTTTTCCTCACAGAGGTTTAGTTGACTCAGTGTTGTTTAAACTCTAGTTGCAGACTGACCTGCGATGCCTCCTTGTTGGTCTCGGCTGACTTTCAGCTCTTCCTCCTCGTCCATCCATAGCTGAAGCAGGAATCTGGGAGCCGTCTGTCCGCTGCTGTCTCTCCAGCTCAGGACGTGAGACAAAGCGTTCGGATTGTCACACAACTCCAGCAAGGAGGCGAGGACGTTACAGTGCACACACCTGGGGCTCGACTGTTGGAGAGAAAAACCCAGACATGACATCATATTTTTCTGCATAAAGACACACAAATTCAACAATCACTTCATTTAAGCTTCAGCCATTAGAAATCAATCGAGAAATGTGCTACTTACACTGAGTAAGTCCAGCAGGAGAGACGCCCCCTCTTTAGCCAAAAAGTAATCTTCTGTAGTGTAGCAACCCACAATACACGACCTGATGAGACACATGGAAAGCTTTCTCTCTTTAATATATTTACACGGAGAGGAAGACACATCATTATTATGGAAGACATAAGAAATAAGCAGATTCATCTATTATAGAATGCTGAGATTCGGATGAACTGACCACACACAGTCCACTGTGGAGAGGATGAGCTTGTTGTGTCCCAGCCCGCTGTAGAACTTATCGGAGCCTTTCTTCAGGAAGTGAACCGCCATCTCTACTCCCTCTGAGCCAAACAGTTCCTGTGGTACAACACAGAGAGGAGGTACTGTACGTATGAAGCCGTAATGTTCTGATCAGAGCAGGAGATGACATCTGACACACAAACACAAATAATACAAAAAAATGACACAGACCATAAACATTATTTCAAGGGACTTTTTATAATAAATAAAACTAAACATAAGAATGACATTAATTAAAAACAATTAACAATAAACAGTTATTTTCAGCTGCTGCATCTCTTAAAAACAAAGTAAAGTGAAACAACATTTGAATCATATGAGTGTTAAGTTAAGTTGCAGACGGATGGAGTATTAGTGTGGATCCATTATTTTGAAACAAAACTTAAATATAAACATTTTCACTTGAAGCATAAATGCAAAATATTTTAAGGCATGAATGTCTTGAAGGAGATGATGTCTTTCTTTTATACAAACAATATTCTCTCAATTTTGCTTTTCTGACAATTAGTTTGCTTTTTTTTCCAGGTGAGTTATACAGTGTTTTTATCAGGCTGATTAACTCTGCTTTACCTTTCTGTGCATGTCGCTCTCACACAGTGCTGAAAGTATCAGTTGAATATCTGACTTTATCTCCAGGGAAACCAAATCATCCTCATCAGGACTGGTCTCCATCTGCATTAAGATCCCTGGAAAATGCAACAGGTATGTCTGTATAGACTGTTTTCATGAAAACACTTTTTCTTTCTGCTTATATTTATTTATATTTACCCAGGAGCTGGTTGATGGTTCCCTGATCACAAAGGTCCTGGTTGACAGACTCTTCTCCTGATGACGTCAGAGATCGCAGCACTCTGATACAATGCCGCATCTGAGCCTTCCTGCTGCGTCTTCCTTCTGTTACAGGGGAGCTGTGACCCTGACCGAAGAAAGCATCTGGAGGAAAGATATACTAAGTATAAAAAACCTATCAACAATTAAAGCAATGGAAAGTAAACAAAATAATTCATAATAACTCCTCCTCCTTTTAAACAATTTATTCTAACCCTCTCCCCTTTTTGGTAAGCTGAACAACAACATCTTAGAGTGAGTGTGAGGGAATATAAAGAGGAATAAACAATATAAACAGTAATAAATACAAATAAACAACATTTAAAAAATATATTAATAAGCATTTACATTTATTTTACATTACTTTTTATGATTTATTTCTGTGTATAAATATATTTATAACATTTTTATATTGATTAATACACTTTTTATATAATGTTAATTCTTTATTTTAATGACTTTATTTTTCCAAATGTTCCCCCAATATTTTTAAATGTTTCTTTTGCTATATGTTTCTTGAATTTTGTGGTTGTTAAATGTAGTGTGTTATGTGGCATATTGTTTAACAATGTTGAGCTGCATCTTTCATAAATCAAGATGCTGTACAAAAAAAAAGCTATTGTTATTTTTAATATTTGTCTCTTCAAATGTTTTAGCATCCTCACCTTGAGCGACGCACCAGTCCAGCAGGAGCAGCAGAACAGTGTTTCCCTGACAGGACATGTAGTCCTCCAACATGAGCGGAGCGAGGGTGCAGAGGGTGGCGAGCGCCTGCAGCTGCACCTCCTCCTGCTGGGTGATGGACCACTGACTGGAAGCTGAACGACGTTCAGGGGAAGCAGCAGGCGACTTCACGAGCATCAGCAGAGCAAGCATTACTCTCTCCTCTTTATAAAGCTAGGAGAAGGAAACAGGGAGGGCATCAAAAACGTTGCATTCATCAATACATTTACTGAAACAAAAGGGAGTGTGTGACTGACCTGTACAGCAGCTAAGTCCTTTGACATTAAAACCAACAGATTCAAAAGCATCTTCTTCATTTTCAAGTCTTCGTTATTGTAGCTGAGCTTCAGGTTGCGGACCAGAGGGTTGTGACTTTTCACTAAAAGATAAAGAAAGTTATTTTGTTATCACAGAAGGTCCTCCTGTGTGTGGGGACAATGTGTTTAAAGTATTCTGGCTGATATATTTTGAATATGAGGCTCATTGCATCACATTTTAAAATCATTTGGAACCTTTGGAACAGAAATTCATGTGAAACAACATATTGATTTAGTTTTAGATTTAGATTCAGATTAAACATGAGATGTGGCTTTAGAATTCTAATTCAGATGAAATATTTAAAATTAACATTCAGATCGAACACTTAAATTTAGTTTAAACACTTTTTAGATGTAGCATTAAAATTGAACTATTTTTCACTATAAACATATTTTTAACAATTACATATAACATTTTGTTTTACATGTTTGTCTCAAATGAGAGGCAAATGAGCTAAAGAAAATCAGCTAGTGTTGAAAGGATTTTGTATCCAGTCACATAATACTGCATACATATTTCAAATGTAAAAAAAGGAACAGAAATGTAAAGTAAAGAGGGTACTCACACTCTGGAAATGTGGCAAAAACCACAAGCTGCTTGGCAAATAAACTTTCCTAAAAACAAGAAACACATTGACAGGTAAAGGGCAGGAATCAGTCTCAAATATCAGCTGCAGTTCCTTTATACAACTATCTATCCTGTACTTACAATAAGCAGAGAGTTGGGGTATCCAGCAATGAGAGACGTGATCACAAGCAGATCGTTTCTGAGTTGGAGGTCAGAGTGTCGGAAACCGTTTATCAGCTGGTGAAAAAATGCTTCTTTCAGAGATCTGAGGAACCAATGAACAGAAGAGTTTCGAAGTGAAAATGTATGTGTTTGGGAAGTAGTGAAACTGCGACTGGATAAAGGAGACGTGGGGACTATACATTTTGATATAGTTTTGCTGATTTTCTTATAAGCCCTCATTTAGTTTAATACATCCTGACTTTCCATTGCTGGAATCTTGGTTTACCGTGGAATCATGGGAGATAAAAAAAAAGGTAACACATGGTGAGCAATTCAAGTACAAAAACTGGTTTATGGGTCCTTTCAAATGAATATTTCAGCAATGCTTGTTGACTAATATATAGAGAATAACATTTAAGAATGCTATTGATTTCAGGACTAGTCTTACTAAAGTAAATGAGAGGTCGTGGATTGAAATAAACTCTATAAGCATGCACTGTCCTCCTCAGTCCCATATGAAAACATGTTAAACCCACAGGAAACACGTACATGACACACTCCATGCTACTGAGCTGAGCAGTGACCTCCGTGCTGCCTCTCTCCAGAAGGTTCCAGAGGATCTCAGAAGAGCGGAACAGGACTTGACCATTTGGGTCGGGCTCGCTCATGTGAAGACAGATGGTCTCTGCTCCTCCTGCTTGCAGAATCGACGCACAGTTCATATCTGTTGTGGGGAAATGAAATTAGATTTATGTGATTGAGGAATAAACAGCCCATTGACCTGCTGACATTGACACAAGGACACTTAAAAATCACTGTTTTGATTGTTTTTCTCATTGATTTGGTCATCAGAAGTTGATTTATGCACTTAGAGCCGTCTACTTCATCTAATGAAGGACGTTGGATTGACATGTCTGAGAGATCCCATCTTCAACTGGTTTAGTGTAAGCATAAAAAAAATCAGTGACTGACCGGAGGAGCTGGAGAGGATCTGAAGGGTCTGCAGGAGCTGCAGCTTGATACCCGGCTGGTTCTCCAGAGCGGCCATGGACAGGAGCAACGTCTGAGCCAGGTCACTGCGCTCCAGCAGCTGCAGCCTGTAGCCTGGAGAGGTGGGCTGGAGCCCTGCAGGAACAGATTTAAAGAAAGATTATAACAATTAAATAAATGTCTACATAAGGTTAGAGTAACAACAAATGAAGGCAAAGAGGATAAAAAAACAAACTGAAAATAGAAGAAACAAGAAGAAAAATATAGTATCACTTTAAAGGAAATCTGAGGAGCCAGAACACACCAATGACAAAAAGTAAGGCAACATTTCCAGAACAGAAAGCAAAAGACAATTAAAAAGAAAATAAGACACAAGTAAGAAATAATAGCAGATTAACTACTGTATACAACATTTGAAACATGAAGACAAATAGATTTCAAAAGAACATGAAATGTTAACTTTAAACTGATGGTGGATTTATAATAATACATAAAGTAAAAATATATATTCTGTATGTCAATCTCTGTTTTCATGTATACAAAACTGTGTTAGTTAAATTCAGTAAATTGTAATTATAGATTTTATTAGATAAGATAATTGTGTGGGTTATATAAGACTGTAATTGGATCAAATAAGCCTTAATTGATTCCTAGAGGGGAAATTCAGGTTAAATAATGACTTAGGGGCTTTTATTCGGCAAGACTGATAAGCCAATACAGGTGTGACAAATCAAAAGGATTCTAAGGGTCAAATGTGATCGAAAGATATAATAAAAAGAAAGAAAAAGCCACAAGCATGCCACCACAGAAGCCATGAGAAAACCTCACTCAGTGAAAGTCTAGAAAATCGGTTGTCAGAGAGGAAAGTCCGAGGCTTTGTCTTGGTGAGACTCTCCGTACCATCAAGCAGCAGTTTAGGAGCCACACAGCTGTAGAATGATTTCACTGACTCTACTAAGTGCTGCCTCACTTCAGCATCTGACACCCTCATCAGACAGCCTGCCAACAGAAACACATCTGTCAGTCGTCATCCTCACAATACAAGAAAGAAGAAAAAAAAAAATGGCCAAAGAAGAAGAATGTAGGAAGGAAAATATGAACTTTGTAATGTCTTGCATTAACAAAAGGTTTTGGCCACTAGATTTCAAGTCCCATAAACATGTGAACACGTAACATGATGATGTGATGGTTGATCTAGGATTCAGAGGCTGGGGAAATTCACACCCACATTTTGTCAACAAATACCTTGTCCTGCTGCACCTAATGTGTATTTATCTGCCATAGAAAATAGTCCTGTATAAATGCAGTGTTTAGTCCTGTTTATGTTTCAGCCTTTGTGAGTAAATAACGGAGCAGTTTTATTTTAAACATGCCACAAATATGTTTTGTTAATTAACAAATGTAAAGTGGTTAAAGAATTGCTTGGATCTTTTACTAAAGTAAAAGTACAAATACCACAGTGTAGAAATACTCTGTCCTGCATTCTAAATCTTACTTATGTAAAAGTACAAAAGTATTAGCATCAAAATATACTTGAAGTACTCCTTTTTTGTAGAAAGGACATTTTCAAAAGAGTATTTTATATCAATATGATTAGTGATTCATGAATATATCCTTTCATTTTCAGCTAGTAAAGATGGAGAACTACTTTTGATACTGCTGGAAATCATATTTCATAATAGTATATCATAATATATTAGTAGATTTATGTTTGTATTACTTGTATTAATCTGCATAGCAACCATTGACTTGTAATGAATATTGTCAAATAAATGTAGAGGAGTAAAAAGTACAATATATGCCTTCAGGATATGGTGGAGTAGAAGTACAAACTAGCATACAATTGTACAGTACTTGAGTAAATGTACTGCACCACTGCAAGTATAACAGCCTTAAGCTTGAATGTTTAAGTCTTTAAAATCATTTCCCTCACGTACTGAAAGAAGCATTTGAAACTACAGTATGAATTAACTTTAATACAGTGAGTGATCTGTGTACCCATGTGAGAGAGAAACTCTATGACGTCCTCAGCGTAGGTCAGCTCATCAGAAGACTTCTCCTTGAGGAATGGAAGCCTGAGAGGAAGCAGAGCAACATCTTGCAAACATCACAACAACTAATAAAATCTGTCTTCTAAGTGTAGATTTGAACTATTTCTATTTCTTACCTACAAATTTGAAGTGCCTCACACAGAATGGGCTGATATTCAGGGTGATCTGTCACTTTCTCAGCACAGATGTTGAGTATTTTGGCAAAGCCTGTCAGCTCCTTCAGAAGCTTAGAATCATTTAAGAAGTTGAACATTAAAAGGTTGTACTGAGATTGAGGGAGGGGAGGTGATGGAGCAAAGAGTCATGATGATAACTGAGGTTATTTCAGAACAGGGAAAATGCTGACAGACACAGCGTTAGGGCGGTAAATTAGAGCCTTGGGAATGACGTGGCTCTGTGTTCAGGTTGCATGAGAGCTAATCTATTTCCATCTCTGCGCTGGGGGACAGTAATGAGGAACATTTGACTTTCTGCTGCAGTGTGTGACACCTGAGCGAGAAAGCACAAGTGTGAAGTGTATGTGGGAACACTGAACGAAGGATACAAAGCCAATTTGGCTTCTCTTCAGCAGTTTCTTCAGAACAAATAGGTGCCTCTCCTTCAGGTTTGTCTTTAGTAAAAACAAACATACAACATGACGAGATATGACATAACTTAAAACTGAAAATAATCTGATGAAATTCAAGTTTAACTTACTGTCAAGGGATCCTCAAGAAGACGAATCACCTTACTGAGTTCAATACTTTTGACACTGACCTACAGAGAAATTACAGTTTAGGTCAATGTTTACCCTGTCCGTCTTTGTTGACAGAACTGAAATGTAATTCAATCACGTATATTTTCCTAAGATGTGAAAAATCTTTTGCATTTATCTTTTGCATGTCTCCCAGTCTTTGTGATATCTTGACCCAGAGCACACACAAGCTTCAGACCATTCTTTATGGCACTTTGTAAACTATACTCTGGCAAAAGTATATGCTTTGCACTTTATGAACAGATCTATAAACAACATTTAGAGATGTGAGCCATAATTGGGCTTTAAAATATTTTTAACAACTACAAAAATATTCATATAAAATGTACTCTTTATAACAGATACCATAGAATAAATTATCATGGATGGTGGACATTGGTCAAAAAAAAGGCCCTGTCTTTTTTCTGCACTGTAAACCCATCAAGTAGCAAAAATCAGACTACTTATGGCATCTTAATTATATAATGACGTGAATCCCCAAATCCTCCCATACTCCTGTGAGTACTAAATGTCCACAGATTCTGCAATTTACAGTAAATAACTAAAGTAATGTGAGGGTTTTCCAAATTATTCAGGGTCTGAAATTGTGTTTTTGTCCTCACCTGCCACTGTGGCATGAAACTAAACATTTCTATCTGCCATTCAATGTTTTGTCTGCCACTCCACTTCTGAAAATGGAATGATTATGAATTGTAAACACTGAGTAAGTGGGACCAGATAGTACTAAGTAATATATCATGTAACTTTAATCCTTGACTTTTAAATTAGGAATTGTTTAAAAATATATGTCTTAAAATAAGGAAAAACTAACCTCAATGGTGGCAGGTGTCCTAAAAAAAATGACCATTTACCTTAGATTTGGCATGTGGCAGATGCTAGTTTCACTATACCAAAGTCTTTCCAGGATACATAAAGATTTGTATACAACCTTAGTATTATATATATATATATATATATATATATATACTGTTTCTTTGTATCCCTTTTACGTATGAATATGTGTATAGCGTGAATGGTTTACATTGAGATGTGTGCAAACCTTTGTTGTAAAATTAAAATAATAACTTTGTAGTTAGAGTAATAGTAATTTGTGCATTAAAGGACCTGTACATGAGTGTATATTATTCCAGTCAAGGACTTTCTATCTACATTACCGGTTATCAGGGATGGATTACTGACATTGAAAAAATAAACAAGCTTACAGGAGACACTTTAACAGTAGCATCATAATAAGACAGTTAGCTAACTGTTTACCTCCTGTATGTGCTGTTTCGTATCCGGGGCTCTTGGTCCACTTACAGGAAAGTCCGGTTTTCTTCGGTGCACAAATCTGCTTGAATCCATTTCCAAAATACCAGGGAACCTCCTGCTTTAAATTCTTACCTCAAACATTGTTGGTTCATTTGAAGTTTGTCTCCCGGGGTCTTCCAGTTAGTTAGTAAGAGTCCGTTAAAACTAACATAAACAGGTCCTGGTATACTCTCAAACCTGTTTTCTTGCTGAAACAATTACGAGCTAACGTTAAGGGAAACATAAACTGAACCTGTGTTGTTTTTTGCGTAAATAGACACTAATACAAATACCTAAATACTCTCCGTCTCTGCTGCTTTTATGTTGCCAGAAGCTGGCAGCTCAACGTTACTGCCATTGCCATGGTAACCGTATAGTACGGCGAGCAGCTGGGCTCAAAACTAATTCTACAACAACCTAACGCCCATTTCCTCTTCCAAAGCCGGAAGTGGTATTCTCGCAACAACAACGCATTGATTTTCTCCCACAACAATAAAAGGGAGACACAATCTTACAATTAATAAAACCCGTAGCTGAAACTCACATAAACGTCAATAAATCACCGGGTTTTAAAGAAGCACCGCAGTCAGCCATGCTGTCGGATGCAGGTCAGTGGTCATAGCATTTAGCATTTAGCCTACATGCTATAAATGTGACAGACGGACTTTGTGCTGCAGGTTTAAAGAGCTTGCTTATTTGTCGCCACATTTGCTGTGTATACTTACAATTTAATCTCATGTTTCATTCGCTTTAATCTGTTTTAGTTCAGTTCTTCAATACGATATAATGTTAAAGTCATGTTATAACAGCCTCATCAGTCATAAGGCCCAATGTGAAGTGTTCTTATGTTTACCTTTGATTTGTGTTTTATACTATCCATAGTAATTATTATTCGTGCACTGTTCATGTAAATACTTTTTGATCACCGTACATCTACAATACCTGCACTTGTATCTCCCGATATTTGCTATACTTCTATTTTAGCACATACTCTATTATAGTGACAGCTTGTTCTGTTGGTTACTACATTCAACTGCTGTGTTTTTATTATTTTTCCTATATGTTGCTTTTTTTCTCCCATTTAAGCTACTATATTTAACCTAAGTTTCATTTGATGTATCATTGTACCAAAAACACACAACAAACAAACATGTTATATAATAAATAAAAACGATAACAACATAATATTTTTCATGACATGAATTCATTGTTATAATAGTAAACATAAGCATCAAGAACAATCAAAAGAACCTTAAAATAGTATGTTTACTCTATTAAATATTTAACTTATTAAAAAGAAATGCATGAACAGTATTCAGATATTTTGTCACTTATTCAAGACTATTCTGGGAATGCCTCCGGGGCTCGGCGAGGAAAGAAGAGGAGCTCCGGGGACTCACCGGGGGACGGCCAGACCCTGCGCTCCTCTGGAAGGCAGATCAATGTCCGGGTGAAGCGTACCAACAATCCACCACCTGGACAGGTAAACGGCACCATTGATTTTTACACCCCATTTGTTTATGCCCCAGTTTTTCAGGTTGACACTCATTTGACCAATAAGTACAGTAGAACTCAAACCAAGCCAAATTGCAGGATGTTTAATCTCATTAAGGATTCACTTTCTTGTAGAGCAAAAGAAAAGCCACAGACACAGAGGAGGAAGACGACCAGTCCGAGAAGAAGTACAGAAAGTGTGAGAAGGCCGGATGCTCTGCCACATACCCAGTTTGTTTTGCAAGTGCATCTGACAGGTAAAGCGTTTCTTAGTATAATAGAAATCAGATCTTAAAGTCAAACGTTTGGAAGTCCTGAAGATTGGTTGTTTGTGGTACTTATCCATAGTCTGTCTATTCCCTACTGTCGATAGCAGTAGTTTGGACGAGCAGACTGGAATACCGACACAGAAACATAGCATTGTTCTGCTGTGGACGGGGCCAGCAGCAAAACTTATTTTAGTCACCTAAAAAAAATCTATATCAGATAAAATAAATGCTTTATTCTGAATATTTTCAATGTTTATATTGCAGTTATTTAGAATATCTTCAAAGCAACCAGAGTCCATTGACAAAAACTGCAATTTTACCTCCCAGATCACAACAGTTGGGTGATCTACCGCTGCGTTGATTGGTTAATTTGTTCCTTAAATTGTTAGAATTTGATGAATCTGACCTAACGCTTAAAAAAAACAACCCCGTCCACAGCTGTATATTGCTTTGGTCTTGTGATATTCATACTCTGTTTCAGAAAAAAAACTGACTATGAATAAGTACCCCATACAACCCCCCTTCGAAACATCCAAATTGTCCCTTTTATTTTATTTTTTAGATACAGGGTTTTGATTTGTGTCTTTGCAGGTGTGCTAAAAATGGATACACATCTCGGTGGTATCATCTGTCATGCGGGGAGCATTTTTGCAACGAATGTTTTGATCACTACTACAGAAGGTAATGTTGAAATAACAACTCCTCGCATAACATTAAAGGAACAATGAGTAGTGTTTGCTTAATGAAATGCACAAAGTAATCTCTCTTATCATCACTTATGACCAACAAGAAGTGTTAGGTGCTCAGTAATTAGCTCTGCCTGTGCCCACATCTAACAAGTCGTACTCATTGTGCCTTTAATAAACATGTTTCAGTAATTGTTGAAATGTAGTTGTTGCATTTATGCCACCTTTTTTCTTTCTCTCCTGGCAGTCACAAAGATGGCTATGAGATCTTTGCTTCCTGGAAGAAGGTGTGGACCAGTAATGGGAAAAGTGAGCCCAGTCTCAAAGCATTCATGGCAGATCAGCAGCTACCATTTTGGGTAAGCACAGGCAGCGTCCCTGGTTCCTCTTTAATAGTTTAACCTGCTTGCTCTAACTTCTCCATGTAACAAATACATTCATCTTCATTGTGATGTTTTCCTTTCAGGTTCAGTGTACCAAACCGGACTGCAGGAAGTGGCGTCAGCTGACCAAGGAGATCCAACTCACGTCTCCCCTTGCAGCATCGTACCGCTGTGGGATGAAGTTCAACAATATTAAAGTAAAGGAAAAATAATGCTCCAGCTTTTCAGAAGTGAAATACTTTAGTTTTTTTGCTGATGAATGTGTTCCTTTGCCTGCAGAGTGAGGGGCTGGACCATTGCTCCCAACCAGAGGACTTGGTAAGCTGCTGATGTGTGTTATAACTTTTGTTTTTGGATCATAAAAGTTAACACAAAAAGAATGGGTAAACTATAATTGCTTTAGGCCCCACATTTAGCTCCATCCCCTTTAATGTCATGCTGTTTATTCTCACAGAGAGTGGCCGAGGTGACGGAAAGCTGGTGGCATTCAATGTTGATTTTGCCGCCGTTGTTCAAAGAAAGCCCAGCCAGCCCGTTCCTGGCTGCCTACTACCCTGACTGTGTGGGGATGAGTCCGTCTGGCTCCCCCAGCAACATGTCACTGTCTGAGCTGAGGGCCGACCAATGCAGAGCCGTGCCGCCACAAAGTAAGTCAGTGGTTGTGAGAGGAATAGAGATTTATTATAATTTTAAATTTGTTTCGATATTAATGTTAGTATCAACAGGCTTTTTAAAAAAAATGTTCATCACTTATTCACATCCTAATATTGTAACAACATAACTTCAGTCAACCTTTCTAGAATGTACAATCTTTAATTGCAGTTTTGTTGTCATGAATTCTATTGTGCAGCTTGCTTCTGTCTAATTTAGTCCAGGAAAGCTCTGTCCTCCAATTTTCAGTTATAATTATTGAGCAATCAGTGGAATATGGGAATTTTATATATCTGGCTTTAACCTGTTACATTTTGGGTTTGTATTCTAATTAAAAACATACACAGGCTCCATAAGGATAGCATTTTTTTACATTTTGCCAAAATCCCTGCACAAAGTCCCAAAATATATGTGAACGATCTCCAGTTATCACACATTTTACCAAATATATCTTTGACTTTTGTCACACATCGAATTATTAATAGAGATAATTGAATATTTCACCAGACATTGTGTGTGCTTGGTCAGGTCAGCCTACTATTCAGAGATATTAACCTAAAGCATTTTGTATTGTGGTGTAGTGATCATGATTGTTTCCCTCAGTCCCAGGCCTGTGTCCATACTTCCAGCCATTCTACCAGCCCAATGAGTGCGGCAAGGCTCTGTGTGTGCGGCCGGATATGATGGAGCTGGATGAGCTTTACGAGTTTCCAGAGTTTTCCCGTGATCCCACCATGTATTTGGCTCTGCGTAACCTTATTCTGGCCTCCTGGCACAAGAACTGCAAGGTACATTGCAGAGAACAGTCACTCACAAATAACGCATGTTTTCACCTTTTAGGCTTTTTTTTTAAATGTCCAATTCTTAAAAATGTTAAACATTTAGCGTTTTTTCTTGTTTTTCTTCAGGAGGTGCTGACTTCTCAGAAATGTGCCCTACACATCATTGTCCGGGGGTTGGTGCGTGTGCGCTGCGTGCAGGAGATGGACCGGGTGCTCCACTTCATGACCAGGAAGGGTCTCATCAACACTGGCGTGCTGGCAGTGAAGAAGCCTCTGCTGCCTGAAAGACACTACACTGTGAGTTTGACGTTATTTCATTTTAAACTTCTTTTTTTAATGATTTATTCTGTTAAGACTTACAAGACCTCTTTATATTGTATTATTCTTGCAGAAAAATGTTATCATCATCGGTGCCGGGGCTTCAGGGCTGGCTGCAGCACGGCAGCTGCAAAACTTTGGCACTCAGGTAACTAGTTAAATCCTGTTCCACGTCTTGTCTGAGCTCCTGATTTACCCTCTCTGCTTGTTACAGTGCTGCCCCTTTACACTCTTAATCGTCATTACAGGTGGTGGTGCTTGAGGCAAGGGAGAGAATTGGAGGCCGTGTGTGGGATGACACTTCATTGGGAGTCACTGTAGGCCGCGGAGCTCAAATTGTCAACGGCTGTGTGAACAACCCCATCGCCCTGATGTGTGAACAGGTATATTTTTGCAGGAGCTCACTAGGCAGTAAAGAATTCCACATATTGTTTGTGTGTATTAAAACTTATCTTAAGTCCGAAACATACAGACGTCTTGTAACATTAGTTTACGTGACTTTTCTGTTTCTCTCCTGCTGCAGATGGGCATCAAGATGCACAAACTGGAAGAGCGGTGCGATCTCTTCCAGGAGGGGGGGCTGGTCACTGACCAGGCCATCGACAAGCGCATGGACTTCCACTTCAATGCCATCCTGGACGTGGTGTCGGAGTGGAGGAAGGACAAGTCGCAGAACCAGGACACGCCGCTGAGAGGTGCTGATCATGAGTGTTTTAATTTAATGCGTGAGGTTCCGCAAAGCAACTTTAACAAGTGGTACAAACAGCTTAACATAGTGATGTGAAGGGAGGAAGGAGCTCTATCTAATTCATGCAGTCATGTATGGCCTTACTTTTAATAATTAAATGTATTTACATATACATTTAAGCTGCCTGAATTTGACATGGTGGAGAGCAATGCAAGTCAGAAGGAGGTTATGCTAAGAACAAATTTGCCACTCAGCAGAACTGTTTCCTTAATGACAGAGGTGCATTAATAATATTGTATTTGACCTTTAGTTTTATCTCTACAGAAAAAATCAAGGAGGTGAAGAAAAACTTCCTCCAGGAGTCTGGGATTCAGTTCAGTGAGCTGGAGGAAAAGGTGCTTCAGTTTCATCTCAGCAACCTGGAGTTCGCCTGCGGAAGCACGTTGGACCAGGTGAGGAAAACTCACACACTAAACAGCTGCAAGAATTAGCAGTTTGTTTCATTAGGTTAAGTGTCAGCTATGACTATATTTTAAGATGTTTTAGTGAAAAGAATTAAAATGTATTAAATTTAATATGAAAACAATCTGGATACACAGGTCCATATTAGTATAAATAATTAAATAAAGTTGACAACAACAACACAGAAATAAATGTGATAATAACAGCATTGCATGTGTCTGTGTGTTTCAGTTTTTCTTAAGGAAAATATCCGTAATATACAAAAATAAAATGTATTGAGACCTTTTTAATTGCAGAAAGGAAACCCTGTTGATATTGTTGCATTCTGACATTTAGTTTAAATGGGTTTTGATGTTGTGTCATCAAAAGAATTGCAATAAAAATCTGTATAAAAATCTGTTTTTATTTGTAGGTATCGGCAAGATCTTGGGACCACAATGAGTTTTTTGCCCAGTTCTCAGGAGACCACACTTTACTCACAAAGGGCTACTCCGCTTTACTGCACAAACTGTCCGAGGGCCTCGACATCCGCACTAAGTGCCCGGTTGGTGATTCAGTTTCTTTGACTAAAGCAGCTACTTTTACCTTGTTTACACTGCGCTGAATATTACAGAAACACATCCCAATGTTATAAATCAAAATCAACTGTACATGTTCTTGTTCAATTCCAGGTTCAGGCCATTGAATACTCAGGTGATGTTGTCAAAGTTACCTCCTGCAATGGCTCCCAGTGGACAGCCCAGAAGGTAAAAACATCTTCATTTATGTTATAACATAGATGCATAATATATTTTCTATCGTCATTTCAAGACCTTGACAGGTTGCTAGAACTTTCATTAAAATGTAAATGAAATTGGATGAACACTTTTCAATTATAATTAACATTTGGATAATGTCCACCATGCAAACTGATTATTCCATTTTAATTACAATTCTTACTTAAATGAAGCATCTAAAAATGCAAAATTAAGTTCAAACTTGTATATTGCATTATAATTTTTACATTTGATCAGCTATGAAGCAGACTTAGTATTTGAAATCAAAATATTTATTGGATATTTAATTTTTATTTTAAGATAGAAATGTAGAGACAATCGAAATTCAAATTACATTATGGAATCTTTATTTAAATGTCGCCCCATTAATTTCTTTTACGTGGGAAGTGAAACTGTTTTTGTGGGATTACATTTTAGTTTAGTCTACCAAGAGCATCCATATTTCATTGCTGATCATCCTGTTGTAATTATCTCTTTCAGGTGCTTGTTACAGTCCCATTGACTTTGCTGCAAAAGAACATGATTCAGTTCAACCCTCCGCTCCCTGACAGGAAACTGAAAGCAATCCACAGCCTGGGAGCCGGCATCATAGAAAAGGTAATAACTGTTTTTTATGTGTATTGTAAGTACACAGAATAACAGAGATTTGCTTCTTTGTCGATGCTTAAATGTCATTTTCAAACTTCTTCCAGATCGCTCTCCAGTTCCCGTACAGGTTCTGGGACAACAGAATCCAAGGGGCGGACTACTTTGGTCACATCCCACCAAGTCCTGACAAGAGAGGCATGTTCAGTGTCTTCTATGACATGGAGCCTCAGGTTTGTTAATACTCAATTTCATTCACAAAATTTCACTCAACAACACCTGAGAGAACCTAGGATTTTATCCTGGATTGTGAATAAAACATACCCACACTAAGCTGTTTGGAATAATCAGGAATGTCCTTACATGAGTAACTTTACAAACCTTCTGTCTTGCTGTCATAGTTGAGACAAGAAAAAGCCTGATGGTTATGAGCCTAAAGCCCCAATATATAAACAACTTTATATATGTGGAATTATTTAAGAAAGTACATCCCATTTCACATGAAGACCTTGTATTTTTTCACTAAAAAAGGATGCTCACAATGAGAGATGTATCCTTATCTGTGATCAAAATAAGTTTTAGAGCTATTAAAGCTTTAGGAGATGATGATGGTTACAGGGATAATACCCTGAATTGCAATACATTTAGCCAGGATAATCAGGACAGTAACATACAGTATCTTGACATGCCTATGCTCAAAATGTGTTACAATAATAAATTCTCCTTTCAGAAATGATACATAATATACCTAGATATATTATATATATATATGTTTTCTATCCGAGGGAATGGGTGTTATCCACTGGTGTCAGACTGCAAGCCCAAATACAGTAGAAATACTTTTTTATTTTTCAATAACAGAAAGGAATATTATTGTCATCATGACAGGAACACAGAAGATACAGAAATAGAAAAGAGAGTAAATTAGATTTTGTATTATGACCTCTTGCGTTGATTACTGTGTGTGTGTGTGTGTGTGTGTGTGTGTGTGTGTGTGTGTGTGTGTGTGTGTGTGTGTGTGTGTGTGTGTGTGTGTGTGTGTGTGTGTGTGTGTGTGTGTGTGTGTGTGTGTGTGTGTGTGTGTGTGTGTGTGTGTGTGTGTGTGTGTAGGGGAAGCAGGCTGTCCTCATGTCTGTTATCACTGGTGAAGCTGTAGCTGCTGTGCGGGACATGGAGGATAAGCAGGTGGTGGATGAGTGCATGAAGGTCCTGCGGGAACTTTTCAAAGAGCAGGTAATGAAACAATGAAAATGCTACTGACGCATCGAAGTCCTTTTTTATCAAAACACTCTCAGAAACTGAACTTGGGTGCAAAATAGCTAAAGAGTTAGACTTATTCAGACATTTAAAAAGGTGCTACTCTGATGTTTAAATGGTTAAATAGGAGACATAGGCCTCTCACCTGATAGTTCCTGGGCTAGCAGAACTTTTTTTTTACCCGAAACAGCCACATTATATTAACTGGAACTAAACTCGGATCCTGATTCCTTCTGTGGAAATGCAAAAAAATAACATGTTGCATAAAAAGTATTTAAACACATCGTAGTCATATGATATACTCAATGGTGTTAAGTAACTAAGTACATTTACCAAGTACAATTTTGAGGTACTTTACTTGAGTATTTCCATTTCGATTTCACTTATTTTACTCCACTACATCAGTGTAGGGCCTTTAGTTGGTTTGAAGATAGAGATTAATAATAAACAATATAATCAACTCTTAAATGACACTTGAAGTTAGATCTGGATTAAATTCACAAGCTACCCAGCAGTAAAAAGTGATTTAAATTAGTTCAACCTTTACCAGCTTTGATAAACAAATCAATATTATAATCAAAATATATATGATTGTGAAATGGGCATCAGCATAACTTCCTTTTACTTTTGGTACTTTGAGTATATTTTGCTAATACTTCCTTAACATAAAGGAAAGTAACAGCGTATTCCTACACTCCGGTACTTCTGCTTTTGCTTAAGTAGAAGATCTGAGTACTTGTGACACCTCTGGATATACTTTCTATTAACACCAAATACAACTATTTCTGATAAACAGTATGTTTCGGAGTTACATGTGTTTTTTTCTGGGTGTCTTTCATTACTATTGCTGTTATTTACTCTCTGTCATCATTGACAGGAGGTCCCAGAGCCGGTGCATTTCTTTGTGACACATTGGACCAAAGACATGTGGTCCCAGATGTCCTACAGCTTTGTGAAGACGGGGGGGAGTGGAGAGGCCTACGACATCCTGGCTGAAGACGTGCAGGGAAAAGTCTTCTTTGCTGGAGAGGTAAGTTCACAGCAGTCTTAAAAGGTGTGGAAACTAACCCGTTTTATTTATTCCTCTATTTCTTTTAGAGAGTATTCCAAAGTATCCTGGATCTAGTTCACACTGGAACCACTATTGAGCTTAAGAGCCATAAGATCGCCCCAAAAATGATCTAATCTATAAAACTATTAAGGGCAAAATATATAGATAAGTGAATATATACCGAGGAATACAAATATACATTATTAAAAGTGTGGAAATATAAAAACAATAAGTAAAATAATTATTTCGGTATATATTCTTTCCTATATCGAAAACAAAAGCGCAATTAATTAATTAATTAATTCATTAATCTTTCTTTATTTAAAAAGGTCTCAAACTACTTAAAAAATGTAATTTTTCTTTAATTATTTGAGATTCTGATAACAGTGGACTTTTATATGTCTGGTATTTTGTAACTTTCTGGTATCTGGAGATTTTGAAACAGTTTTTAATTGTATTTTATTTTTTCTTCGTTTTTTGTGCAGGCAACCAACAGACACTTCCCTCAGACTGTGACCGGAGCGTACCTGAGTGGGGTCAGAGAAGCCAGCAAGATGGCTGCTCTGTAAACTGTCAGCCACTTAACATTCAAACACACCAGCATGGACCCTTAAAGTCAGACCGCAGTAACCTGAATAACTCTGTCATTACTCACTGTAATGGGACTTTGTCTGATCAGCAAAAAGCCGTCTCTCTCCAACAGCCGGGTCAGAAGGCTCTTTTCAGGGCCCGGTTCTACATATTTAACACAAGAGAAACCTGCTTATTTATATGAAGACTTGGTTGGAAAAACAATTGTTGGTAACTAGATAAAGAATTCATAGCAACACACAGAAAATAGTTAACCCCTGCGCAGCTCTGCCTGGGTCTGCTGGGATGGAAAGCAGGATTATGGTATATTAAATTTAAGTTTAATTAGCAATGTATGTAGCACTTAATGATGAAAAAAGTCATTTTTAAAGATTAGTGTTGCATGAAACATTGGTATACTTCAAGATTCAAGAGATTATATTTTAAACTATTTTCTTTTTATCTACCAATGTTTTAAGCAGATGTAATGAATTTTCGTTATGTGTTGTTACAATTTGAAGAAAGGTTAGACATTTAGTACTTCTGTGATAGCACTTATGATTTGAAATGACTATTTGATTTAAACAGTAAGAAAAGAAATGAATACTTCATGTGTAAGACAAGTTAAATAGTGAGTTTGATTTGAGGATGCTCCCCTCGCTGTCTCAGGGATGTGATCAAGACACCTAGCAGAAAAATAATGGAGAATGGACAATTGTGCAAATGGTTGGGAGAAAGAACACAACAAACTGCAGAAAACTAACACGCCTCATAGATCTGTTTTATTAGTTCCTGAACAATGAGGTTTGGGGTCGGGGAACAGCACAACGATATCCTCACTCTTTGATTAATATTGACTAAAGAAGCTTTAAATCTCTGTCCTCATATCTCTGTGTACACTAGTTGATCATTTCCTGTTTGTCCAGCATTACAGTGCTTGAGTATTTATCTTGTTGGTGTCTAATAAACTGAGCTATCAACTGCTGTAACGATCCCTTCACTCGTGGATGAATATTTTCCACCTTAAATCATTGGAATTATATTTATCGATTTTGTGCATGCCACAACCGCACATGTAGCTATTTGCAGTTGACTTTCTTTTCAGTTTTCCCCCTCTAACTTTGATCTTTTTTTTACTACAACATTTTAACTTCTATTTAAACTTCCATTTTAACATCATGTCTAATGTCTCATCATAATTATTTATACTTGTATACATTATAGCAAAAAGTAAATCCTCTTGCATACTTTTTTCTTGTTTCTATTATACTTATATTTTCTCAATTTTTAAAATATTAATATTCTTGAATGGTCGCACCTGTAACGTAACAAATGATTGCTTATTGTGATTATTCTGTGAAGTAAGTTTAATGGATCGGCAACTATTTGGATGCTTCAGTAATCTTTTTGGTAACTTTCTTTAGTTGGTTTTTGAGAGAAAACTGCTCAAAATTTAAATCAATCAAAATACTTTATTGGAAATTATGCAAACATAACGTTTTGTAGTAGAGCGTCTAACACCTCAATGAACCGAAAAGGGAACAAAATTATAGATGTAGATGTCTAAAGTATTAAGCAGCAAACAACCTGCATCTGATCACTTCATCGCCAAAACCCAAAGTCAAATATAACGCTTTGTATCCAAGTTGAAACACCTGATAAAAAACACAGCTACTAAACTATGATGCAAAATGTTTTGAATATGCAGCATATAGGGCTACTTTCACTGTAAAGAATACATGTTGAAATGGATCAGGTGCTGCTGAAGACCCCCATTAACATAAATAACCTTACATGTTCAAATCTGAGATGGATTTATCTCAAATACATAATAACATATTTCAGAGGCACGCTATTAAAAACTCTGTACAGGATCTCCCTGTGTGAAGGCTATTGTATTTTCTTCATCCTTTATTTTGTAATTTAGAAATAGAAAATAATAGATATTGTTAACCTGACCAGAGTCATTAAAAATGTTTTTATGTTTTGTGGTTCAAGAAATTTCGAGAATTTGTTAGAACATAAAGTACATATGAAGTAGAAATAGATCGACACATATCATTTGAAGTGACCTTTTATCAATTATTTCCAGTGGTTCAGAAGTTAGGTATGATGATGGGCTCCCTGTGCTGGGCGCAGATGACCTCGTCGATGTAGAGCGAGCTGGCCTTCCTTTCGATGTTCTCCTGCAGCTCCAGCTGGCAGCGCACCAGAGCCCTCTGCTGCTCCTCGGAGTGAGACACTGCCTCGCGGAGTCTGAGAGCACAGATCAAGAGATGGCACATGACGACTGAAACGACTGAAAACATCTGTGAACAATAGCCTATATCAGCCAATACCGGAAGATGTACAGTACACTTATTTTGTTTTTGGAATCAGTAATGGCATGTATCTACGTAATCCATCTAGATCAGACATGCACAACATGGTAGTTAAATAAATACAATTCTACATGTTTTCTTACACTTTCTTTCATTTATTTTCAGATTTTCTTCTGGTTAAAGCCTTGTAAAAAGTTTTGTGAAATGTTGTGATTGTGGAAAATGATTTAAGTTTACAGATTACACATTTGCCCACGCTGCTGATTTGCTCACTCAAATACAATTAAGACAAATCTATCCCCATAGTCCTGTCCTTACCTGTTGATGTGAGCGTTGAGCTGCTGGACCTCAGCGAGCAGCTGGGTCTGGGCCGGGTCGTGGCATTGCTCTTTGCCCGGCCTCTGGCGACGCATAACCAGTCGGGCCTGAGCCAAACTCAGAACATGCTTGCTCTCTGCGATGGCCACCTGCAGATCCTCTTTGTTCCTCTGCTCGCTGGAAAACTCACACAGAATCTAGAGAGGAAAGTGTGTTCAGACAAGGGTCAACTTGTGTTGAGGAAATTGTTGATATAATAATGCTTCTTTCTTTTGGTTCTGTCTATTCTTAATAAAAGGATCATCACTTGGCAAGAAATACCAAAATATTCCCCCAAATAAGGAAGTCATACGTTTTTGTCTGACTTTAACTGCTAATTATCAGTCTATAAAAATCAATACTGACATGATAAATCAAGTCAGATCTTCTCTCTCTCTCTCAAACAACATTTGCCTCCCATTTCCTTTCACTTCATTCTCTCTTGCTGCCGAATACACAAATGTTTCTGCTTTACCTTAGCCAGTTGATCCTCCATCAGTCCCTTGGCAGACTTGATCTCCTGCACGTTGAGCTGAAATGTTTCTGTGGCGGCCTGGAACTGCTTCTGCATGTCAGCCACCGTCTGCTCCAGGAGAGACTCCACCATGGCCCGCAAGGACAGAGAGTTGGTCTGCTGCTGCTCCGCTTTGGCCATGTTGATGTCCGAGATGTTCTCCCACTGCTCTGGTGTCACTGTCAAGCTGAGAAAGGAGGGCGTTTTAAAATATGTGTTTTAATTTCTTCCAAGATCTGTGCTGAAATGTAATGTTTTGAAATCATCTGGATTTCAAAACTGCCTTTACACAGATGTTATATTGTTTTCCTGTCTTTCTGGATCAAAAAAGGACATGCTGGTTTACCTCTGCAGAACAGTTTGGGTGTGTTTGGACCTCTGCAGGCTGTTGATGGAATGAGTGGTCATTAAGGCACATGAGTTGTCGATGCACTGAGCCTCAAACTTCTCCTTCAGATCCTGCTCCAGATGGTACTTAATGGATCGATTCAATCTGAAACGAGAAGCAACATGTTTCGTGTTAATTTTATTGGTGACTTTATCTCTTAATTTGATTTTCTTGCCAGTTCTCAATACAATATATGTTAGAAAGTTTAGATTCCCTGTTTTGATCATACCTAGTCCTTCTTTCTTACCGTATCTGCTCAGTGATCTGCTCCGCTACACGCTGCAGAAGGGAAGCCACTCCCTCGATCACCTCCCTCTCCCTAAGCAGTTCTCTGTCCACCTCGTCATGTAGCCTCTCGGGAGGAACACGTTTCATTCTGAAGTCCAGGAAACAATAAAAACAATTCTCTCCTGCTCATCCTTACTGCTGTTGTACTTTTTTTTTTTTATATCTAAGCTTCATTGTAAGAGAAAGTAGTGTAAACGTTTGGACTTCATGATACCGAAAACAAGCAATAGCTCCCAATCCCAATAAATATTGTGCATGTTTCTCCTGATGGTTCAAACCTCAACTCCAGAGGTTGGACAAGTACTCAGATCTTGTACTTGAGTAAAAGTAGAAGTGCCAGAGTGTAGGAATACTCTGTTACAAGTAACAGTCCTGCATTGCAAATGTTACTCAAGTAGAAATTCAAACGTATTAGCATCAAAGTATACTTA
This sequence comes from Eleginops maclovinus, assembly GCF_036324505.1. Classification (NCBI taxonomy): domain Eukaryota; kingdom Metazoa; phylum Chordata; class Actinopteri; order Perciformes; family Eleginopidae; genus Eleginops; species Eleginops maclovinus. The sequence continues at coordinate 5,499,733 of NC_086361.1, read as the reverse complement.
AAGCACCCAAAGTAAAAGTAGTCATTATGCAGATTGGCCCATTTCAGAATAATATATTTTATAATTATTGATCATTAAAGTGTTCTCAAAGCTGGTAAAGGTGGAGCTAGTTTTAATGACTTTGCATATTGCAGTGTAGCTTGTAAATTGACTCCAGGTGGAACTAAAGTCTGATTTAAGAGTTGAATATAATTAAAATCATTAATCAAAATTTGAAAAGTAACAAAGGGTATTTTAAAATGTAGTGGAGTAAAAGTACACCATTAACCTCTGAGTTGTAGTGGGGTAGAAGTATAAAGTAGCAAAAGATTGAAATACTCGAGTAAAGTACAAGTCCCTCAAAATTGTACTTAAGTAGAGTACTTGAGTAAATGTACTTAGATACTTAATACCACTGCTTACCTCTCCTCCAGACAGACCACGGTGACTCTCAGAGGTTCTCTGCAGGCCTCCAGGGCTTTCCCCACTCTGCTCTGCAACGCTATGAGGACATCAATCTCCACGATAATCTCCTCCAGCTTCAGCTCCAACTCCTTCTTCAGAAACTGGATATCTCTGACCCGCTGATCTAAACAGCAGGGGGAAAAAACAAAAACAGTGCAGCTCTGCAGTCTTTACAATATTACGTGTTAGAGCCAAACCCAGCGTTTTTTTGGGTATTCCTACTTACCTAGTTGCTTGTTGTCATCATTTTGCATGCGTTTGCACGATTTGTCAGTTTCGTGGATGAGCCTCTTGCACTCTGCTCTGAAGAGCACAGAATGGTTCCGCATCACCTCGATATTTTCCAGATTGGGTCCAACACACTGCTGGATGCTACGGTCCGGGATAGACATTATGCGCCTCTGGTCAGCACTAAAAACAAAATTGAACAAATTATTGGAAATGTGGTTGCGTTATGGTGAAAGATTAAGGAAAGCACTTCTAAAGTAAAGGGAAATGAACACATAATCACATCCAGTGCAAATGTATTGTATCTTGGACCTAGAAACCAAAATCTCCTTATCTTCAGGGATCAAGTTTCAATTATTAGCATTGATTCAAAATTATAATGCATTTCTAAATTGATTAAAAAAGAAATATATTTTCTTCAGGAGGAATGTACACTGCAGCAACGAACACACTGGCCATCTTTTGCCACAGACAGTGTGACATTTGCCTAAATATGACCTGCCACTGTAAGAGTATACAGCTCTGGAAAAAATTAAGAGACCAGTCCAAATTTTTCTTAAATCTTTATTTCTACATGTTTGGTTGGCAGCCATTCCAGTGTCTGTTGAATTCCAACACAGACACAAATTGTCAGTAGTTTATAGAATACAATTTTTTTTAAAAGTTTTTTTAAATTGAACTACCTATAAATAATAAGACAAGAGAAACTGATAATGCTGCAGTGGTCTATTTTTTCCGCAACACTTCTTGGTTGAAATGTTTGAAAGAAAAAATAATAAAAATAATGGAAGCATTGCTGATCAACTTTGATTATGTTTGAGCACCAAGCATCATTCCTATGTAAATCATAAAACTCCCCTCTTTAGTGTTTACTTTGTAGCTTTAAGAATTTCGATTTAGTTGTTATAATATTCAACTACATCTTTTAATGTCCATCACATACTATGTGTGCAGCATGAAGAGTGCATAACTTACATTTCATTGTGAAACAACATTAGAAACGTTATGATTGTAGCCCAGACAATTAGTGTAGTTAACATTTTAAACAGTTACATGTTTTGTTTACGTTAGCAAGCCCGAAACAACGTGGTTTACACAATTTTAACTATCTTTGTGAAAAACGGACATAAGAAACGTGTTTTTTTTTTCACTAGCGTTACAAAAATACTCAAAAAGACGCATTTAATACCATACCTTATTACTTGCAGTTGAAAAACCCCCGGCTAAAAGTGTCGGTGTGGATACCGTCTATGGTTTCGACGGCCGAACTGCCTCTCAACAGTGTACCAAAACAAATGGTTACTGTGGCAACGTAGAACACGTCATGGCGGATATGGTCCGTTTTCCAAAATACATAAGAAAATAAATATATTGACTGTTTAAACAATTTGTTGAAAATAATATCATGTTCAGAAACATTAGAAAAACGATGGATTATTACTGTTTTATGGAGAAATATCAAACAAATGAAAGACTATGTGGTTTCATGCCACAGAATAAGGGGCTGGGCAGCTAAGATTCTGCAAATAAAAATAATTTAGTAACACATACAATACAGAATAGCCTTGTAGAGAATAACATTCTTTTTATTTTTGTATTAGCTTTTGCTTTATGGTGACTTGAATTATACACTGTAGTTTACCACAAGTGTTTTAGTTTTTTAGCTTTCAGCAAAGATTCTTTGTTTATTAAAATGTGGTGTAAATACTTGTCTTTATTCTTTTTAAATGCCAAATAGTTTCTTAAAAATACTTCATTTTATTATCCATTTTTTACCTACTATTGCAAATGAGTTTCTCAGATTGTTTATGTGTGCACCAACAGACACCAAAGCAAATTCCTTGTAGGCTATGTTAAACAAACTTGATTCTGAATTTTAATTGCTTTAAGCTTTTTCTCAACTGGGATTACAAATACCTACATTTGTACTTTGGATTCGTCTACTGCAGGGGGTAGCCTATATGAGATTAAAAAAAAAAGTTGAATAACAAATATCTGTCAGGGAGGGGAAAGATTAGGACCCAAGTGCAGCACAAGGAGGCGGAATACCAATTTAAACAAAAAGCGTGCCTTTATTATAAAAAGCCGTTAACAAAAATACAAACTTTAGGGAAATCCGGGACATGATAAATACTTCACTTGGTACGTACGTGAAGGACGACAAAGAATTCACTAAGAACACAAGGGAAAGCAACACTAAATAAAGACACTTATCACAACACAAGCCACAGTTGGGGAGGGGTGGCCGCCCGGGGGCCAGTCAGAGAACAGAAGTGTGTCTCGGGCGGACGACCCGGGGGCAAAGCAGAGGACGAGAAGGGTGTCTCGGGCGGACGGCCTGGGGGCAAGGCACAGGACGAGAAGGGTATCTCGGGCGGACGACAAGGGGGCAAGGCAGAGGACGAGAAGGGTATCTCGGGCGGACGGCCCGGGGGCAAGGCAGAGGACGAGAAGGGTATCTCACGCGGACGGCCCGGGGGCAAGGCAGATGATGAGACATGGACAGGGCTTGTGGCATGGGAACCGAGGGGGTCGGAGACATGGGCGTAGACCACGGTGATGGAACTCCGGGGGACTGAGACAGGGGTGTAGACCACAGCGAGGGAACTCCGGAGGCTGGAGGCATGGGCGGAGGCCAAGGCGAGGGAACTCTGGAGGACGGCCAGGAGGACGGCGGAATAGCTCCGGAGGATGATGAGGCAGCTCCGAAGGACGGCCTGGAAGTTGCGAGACAGCATCGGAGGACGGGCTGCAGGACGGGCTGGAGGATGGTGAGACACCTCTGGACTACGGACTGGAGGCCAACGCAGGCCGCAATGGGAACCCTCTGGAGGACGGGCAGGAGGCCGGCGGGACCGCTCCGGAGGAAGGTATGGAGCACCTGGAGCAGGAGGCAGCAGGGCCACCGATGAAACAAGAATACAAGTTGGCGGGACCCCCGACGGGAGATGAGCTGTTGTCGGCGGGCCCCCCTTTGGTACTGACGTCTGCGTGACTCCCGAAGGGGCAGGAGATGGCTTTGGATGGACCTGGTGTTTTATGTGTTTTATTTCCTTCATTATTTGGCAAAACCTGTACAAAAACTGTAAAATGTTTAAAACATGAACTACTGTTTTATATTTTGTTAAGAGAAAATGCAAAAAAATATGTAAATTACTGAAGCTATTTTTTTTACTGGCGTCGGCGGGACCCCCGTAGAGGCAGGAGGTGGCTTCGGCTGGACCGCCGGTAGTGCTGGCATCCGCAGGACTACCGGCAGGACATGAGCTTAGGCTGACCAGACGTCCCGAAAAATTCGGGACAGTCCCGAAATCTAAGCTGTTGTCCCAAATCCCGAATCCATTTGTCAATCAAATTATTAGCAGCTAGCTACTCTAAACTAGCATCTCCAATCTCCACAACAACACAACCTACCGGAAGTAGTCCAGCGTACACTCAACACACGGAAGTTAACCGGAAGTTCTATTGTGCTCGTAGCCTATTAAGCTCAGGTCAAACTTTATCATGGATACATTTGTTTTTAAACGTCGTCGGACAGAACAACAGATGGCGGTGGCGGGCATGTTGGATAAGGACATACCTTTGACACCTGCAGGGGAAGACGACCACTCTGGTCCCGCATCTTCCATGTGCCAGGCTCGGCCGGACGAAGATGAGCAAAAAGAAGAGGAGATGGAGCAGGGGATGCAGCAGGAACAGGAGGAAGAGGACGAGGAAAGGGGCTGGCATGGCCAGCCACAGCCAACCACTGCGGGCACGGACTCTGGCCATGATGCTAATGCTACCACTGACATTAGCCAACGACCTGGGGATGGACCGCGGTGCCCCTTCAGGAAAATGTACCCTTCAAGGCTGCAGAGATCTTTCAATGCTGCCTGGTTTGGCACATACAGCTGGCTTGAATATTCGGTTGAGATGGACGCAACTTTGTGCTTCGCCTGCCGACATTTTTTGGGTAGTGGTGGTGCTCTTCCTTGCTGTGGTATTGTTGCCTAATTAGCATACTTAATTTGTTGGAGATGTGTTTTGACTCTTGGCTGTTGTGTGGTAGACTATATATGGCTTTAGGACAACGTAACTATTAACTATACCGTCTGTCTCTCTCTCTCCCTCTGTCTGTCTGTCTGTCTGCATGTGCGTGTTTCTAGCTGTGGGAGGGTGTTGTTTTATTGAATATATATTCACATTGAAATTATGGCTTTGATTTGAGCCCCATCGCTGTTTGGGTTAGCCCCACCGTAGTTGAACCAGAATGAATACTCTGGCGCCTAAGTGTCATTGACTAAGTGTCATGATACGGAAATGAACAAATAAAGAAAAACTAATAATAATAAAGAAAAACGTGTTTCGCTTTTTGATAGCATTTCTGCTGTGTTGGATTATGATGTCGCCACTGCGTTAACATATTTATCAAACGGCAGTGCCCCCCCGCCGATGACCCAATGCCCCTCCAGTAGATCTGCTCTGGCGTCGACTCTGGCAGGACCACCGACGGGACATGAGCTTGAGTCGGCGGGACCCCCGACTGGACAGGGACATGAGTCGGCGGGACCCCCGACTGGACAGGGACATGAGTCGGCGGGACCCCCTGGCTGGACAGGGACATGAGTCGGCGGGACCCCCGACTGGACAGGGACATGGGACGGCGAAACCCCCAAATGGAAATGGACATGGATCGATGGGACCACCGTCGGGACAGGTTTCGGAGGGACCACCGACTCGACGGGGTGAGGAGTTGGCGGGACCCCCGGCAGAACAGGTGACGAGGACAAACATGGCTGCCAGGGCCGGAACTGCAGCCGGGAACACGGCTGCTAGGGCCAAAACTTGAGCCAGAAACGTGGCTGCAGAAGGCTTGGCTGCAGGAGGCTTGGCTGCAGGAGCGTGGGCCTTGCATCCCTTTTGAGCCTGTTGAATGCTCCGCGGGCCTCCAAAGGCCAGGCGGGATCCCAAAAAGGGGTCCACAAGAGGAGCTAAGTTGGGAACGGGCAGAGGGCTAGCGTGCCTGGAGCTAGCAGGCCGGGAATCAGGTCTCATAATCACCTGTAAAGTCTTTTACCCAATCGGGAAATGAGCCCCTTAACCAGGGCCTTTACGTCAGTTCTTGGCGCGCCATGGACAAGAAAGACTGCCTCTCCTCTATACTTGAGGCATATCGACACTCATTTTTTAAGCAAATTAATTTGTTTGTCACCTCGTGTAGATCAGCTGCTGTGTCCATCTTTGGTCAGTTCGTTCTGTCAGGGAGGGGGTAAATCAGGACCCAAGTGCAGCACAAGGAGGTGGAACACCAATTTCAACAAAAAGCGTGCCTTTATTGTAAAAAGCCATTAACAAAAATACAAAGTTTAGGGAAATCCGGGACATAAATACTTCACTTGGTACGTGAAGGACGACAACGAACTGACTAAGAACACAAAGGAAAGCAGGACTAAATACAAAGACACTAATCACAACACCAGCCACAGCTGGGGAGGGGAGGCAGAAACACCAGTCAACAGGTGACAACAATGAAACAATCAGACATAAGGAAAACCAAAGAAAGGAAGTAAAACTACACCAGACACAACGGAGGGAAAACATTTCCAAGTAAAACAGGAAACTATAAACACAAAACAAGGATCTTGACAATATCAGTCCTACATGCATGCAAAGATAATTATACTATAATAACCCTACCACATTTTATATGCAATTGTCAGGGACCAACACAGGAGTTGTTTAATGACACTGGGTTTTTTATTTACCCAAAAATCCAAAACAAACATTATAAGATAAGATTTACTTTATTAATCCCAGACTGGGAAATGTTTGCATTGCAGCAGCAAAATACAATACAATACACGTCATTGCACATAGAAATAAAATAAAATAAGAAATAAAGAATTCTAAAGTATGAACATCTTACAGAAGAAATATAAATAAAAATAAACCGGCATTATGTATGTGTGTATATATACATATATATATATATGTATCAGTTGAATATGAACATAAATAATAAGTAATCTGAGTGACTATTGAATTTACAAAATGTAACGCAGAATATTATGTACATTATAGTGCAGTGTATGGATTATTAAATAAAGTATAAATGTACAATGTAAGTGTAATGTGACAAGTTATAAACAAGACAAGTTATAAATCAAAAATCTCTTATAACTAGGTTATGAATATAACAGCAACTTAACAGGTGTTAATGCAATTAACTGACCTGCTAAACTGACAAAACAAGGAAAATATATATAGTGGCTTGGCGAAACCAAATAGAAATCCGAATGTCGCAGCAGAAATCAAGACACATCAGAGCAGGCAACATATGTCCTATCTTCTATTGTCCAGTTTTGTTGCGACTGTGCAAATTGTAGCCTCAGTTTCGTATTCCTAGCTGACAGGAGTGGCACCCAGTGTGATCTTTTGGTGCTGCAGCACATCTGCTTTAAGGTTTGACATGTTGTGCACTCAGATATGGTCTTCTGCATACCTTGGTTGTAACAAGTGCTTATTTGAGTTACTGTTGCCTTTCTATCATCTTGTACCAGTCTGGCCATTCTGCTCTGATCTTTAACTCAAAGACATACCTATAAATAAGAAAATGATAATACTAAAGTGGTCTCTTAATTTTTTCCGGGGATGTATATAAACATTTATATATATATTTATTGTATTATTTTATATTACTTATAAAGTGGCCAGTGAGTGTGTGTGTGTGTGTGTGTGTGTGTGTGTGTGTGTGTGTGTGTGTGTGTGTGTGTGTGTGTGTGTGTATTATTGTAATCAACATTTAAATAATACTTTAGTTACACCTGGAGTAAATTCACAATCTACCAAGCAGTAAATAAAGTAACTAAAAGTAGTTCCACCCTTTACCAGCTTTGATAAACATATAATGCATCAATAATTATTATCAAAACATCTAAATATGATTGTGAAGTGGGCCAATCTGCATGTACTTTTATTAATATTTAGTTGCCAATATTTTTACTTGAGTAACATTTTGAACAAAGGTCTTTTTGCTACACGTTGGTATTTCCTATTTCTACTCAAATGCAAGATGTGAGTATTACTTCCACCTCTGGGCTGCCCTACCAGTTCTACACGCTGGTGCCCATTTTATTGTATGCACCCTGACCCTCAAACAGCCTCCCTCCGCCGCTGTACTCCAGTAAGCGTCATCAACCCTCGCCCACTTTTTTAAAGAATACGACACGGAAGAAAACAAACCAAACCTGTACATATGACAACAACGATGACAGGAGAAACTGGATTTTAAATTTGTTTGAAGACACTCTGTGGCACAGTGATTGTAGTTTAAGTATCGTGGACCAGTACACTTAAAAGCTGCTAACAACAATCACAACAAAGTGCAAATTTAGCTCAATCCCAAGTGAGGAAGAGGCTAACAGCTGCAGTGTAGTTCAAGCAGATTGGCGCGTTTTGGATGGAGAGCATTGATTAATTAACTTGTACTGAGCAACAACATGGACTGCAGCACGGCGGACGTGCCCAGTGAAGTGGCACAAGACCCTTCAGGTTGTTATTCTTACTATTTTGTTTGTTTTGTTGATTTAACGCTAATTCATATCTAAACGATATTGGACTGCTTTGCAGCTAAAAGCTAAACATTAGCTTGTAGTATGGAAGTAAAAACAATGCTGTTTGTGTATTTAAACAGTTAAGATGGTAAAGTTCCAAACTGACCAATACAATTACATTATTTACCAGGATAGTAATTAAGAGAGTTTGATAGCATAATGCCTTGCACAGACTACACGACTTTCAAAGTCGTACGATCGCTAGCCAGTTCACACCACACAACTCGCTCGGGAGTCTTCAAGTCGTTGTGGCGTGCACACTACGCGATTGAGCGGCGACAGGGGGTCACACACTACACGATCTGTCACCAGGAGAAATCCCCGAGGACTGTTTGTCTGGTCTCCAAACTACGTTTTCTTACGAATACACGCAAGAAGTGACACGGGAAATGACGCGGATTTCGAATGTCATTATGTTTTACCTAGAAACTGTCAATAAGTTACTTTGCTTAAGCTGGTTAGCACATCAGCTAAAGTTAACTTCAGTGAATTGTGTAGCCTAGCTACAACTTTACAGTTTTTTTTTTCTCTTTACAATCAGGTTTCAAACAACTGTGTCGTACGGAAGCCGAGGACGGCCATGGATTTTTCTCTTTTTTATGCACTGTTATCTCGTGATAACGACTTATTATCTCGTTATCTCGATATAACAAAGATTGTTTTCTGAATTAATTTATTTCGTTATCTCGACATAACAAAGATTGTTTTCTCGTAATAACGAATGAATTATTTCGTTATCGCGATACAACAGAAATATTTACGTTACCTTAGCTGAAGCACCCAGATAGATAGGAGTTTGTCAGCCTCTCATCTGCTTACTGGTAGCCCCTAAACAAACCCAGTCAAGTAAACAAACTAACATGAACTGCTACGGAAGCCGTTCGTGGCAGCTCTTGCAGGTTGAAATGGTTGAAATCAAGTCCAACGTATTATAAATTCATTCGTTATCACGAGAAAACAATCTTTGTTATGTCGAAATAACTAAATAATTAATTCGCTATCACGAGAAAACGATTTTTGTTATATCGAGATAATAAGTCGTTATCACGACATAACAGTGCATACAAAATAAAAGAAATCATTAGCTGTTCTCGGCTTCCGTAGTGTCGACTTCTTGTGTTGGACAACGCTTCTTTTTAGAAAGTTGTGCACTGCTCCCCGGGGCTTTTCCTCACCCCGTGTCTTGCGCTCTCATTGGCTGTAGCTCGTCGGCGCACCCATTACCAGGCACAACCCTTTACACACTACAGGATTTGGACTCGCCGACAGGTCCAGATATTTAGCTGGCTAGATATCAGTCGGGGGTCAGGGAGGCGTTGAGGACGGGTCGGGGAGTTGTCAGGGACTCTCTCACCTCGCTCTTGAGCAGTTCACACATAACGATCAAACGCCGACTGCCGAGCGCCGATTTAGCGCCTACTCGTCCCCGAGCTCCAAAATCCATCTGGGAGCGGCCAATTGGGCTAAAAATCGTGTAGTGTGAACTTGGCATAAACGATGTTGAAAGTAATTTAAAAGGTCTACTGTACATGGGTACAATTGTATAGTAACATTACTTATCATCCTTACGCTGTAACTTTAATTTAAAAAAGGAGCAAATGTGAGAAATGTGTTAGTATATTAACTATTATGCACGTTAGTGGTCTGTACTATTGGTACTACTGGTAAAAAGCAGTGGCGGGAAGTTGTTTAAGCACTGTCTTCTTACACATAATATATTAAACTTAATATACTTTAATTGATAATGTATCAGTAGTGATCAAATCCCTATATTATTAAATTAATAATTTCACTTTAACTTTTTCTAAAGTGTTTTTAGGTTATGACAGTCTCGTTTCACTAAATTATTTTAAAATCTTGTTTTACAAAAATCGTGTCGAAGAAATCCAAGTTTTTTGTGACTCAATTGTCTACATGCCTTGTTCTTAGTTTCTAAGTATCTCGTATTAAACATAAAATAAATGTATAGTCAAATGTTTAGTCACTTCAAAGTTCTGGAACATTCTTTCTTAAATCAGACAATGCATTTGGTCGAAATGTATTGTTAAACTTATGATAATTTTAACTGACCAAATTTGAAATGTTATTACTGTTATTCATCCCATACTCAGAAGGTGAGTAAAAAAATGAAACTGACTGTCAACAGTTTGTGAAGGCTAAAAGCTAAGCTAATGCTTTCTGTATGTTTATGGCTTTCCCTGTTTTAGCTTCTGATGACCCCTCAGATGACGAGCCTTTGATTAAAAAGAAAAAAGTCTCTGCACCAGCTGAGAAAGTGGAGGAAAAAGACAACACGTCACTCAAATCAAATGGCACAAGTGACAACAAAGCAGGTTGTTACATAATCATGTCATTCACAACATTTCAGCTATCTGTAAAGTATGGCTTTAAATCTTTTGATGTATGTAAATGTTTCAGATATGAGTACAGATGATGACTCCGACGATGAGCCTCTCATAAAAAAGGACAAAATGCCTTCAAAAGCTGCAGAGAAGCTTCGTTCAGTCCCTCTGAAAAAAATGGTTGATTTAAAGAAAAAAGGTATCATATGTTCTCTACATTGACATGCAACAGAGATGTGCTGTTCTCTGTAAAAGAACGGATTCATAACTTCAATTTCTTACCCAGAATCACTGGATGACGACGATGACTCGGATGATGAACCTTTAAGTGAACTTGGCAAGAAACAGTACCCCCAACTTGAGAGAAAATTCCCATCTAGGACTCCTAGGAAAACAACCCCAGTCATCAGATCACCAAGGAACACAGCAAAAAAAGAGGGTAGGAGTTCAAATGTGTGAGTCAAAACGCATCAAAAATGTTTTACTTCTAGTACTTAGACTCTTTACTACTCTATTTCTCAATACTTCACATTCTCCCCCTTTGCAAACATATTGTTAAGTATAATACACACAGGTTAAACATTACTTTTGAATTGATCAGTAGTCATCTAATAGCAACATATTTCAGGTTCCTTACCAAGTCCTGTACTTCCACTACATATTTTGATTTGCAGGCCTTTCACTAACTTATTCATAGTTTACTGTTTTATTACAATGTTTACTTAAGTTAACTAGTTAAGGAAATCATTTCTTTAGGACTTGCCTTTATATATGCCTCGTTTTTAGTCTTGTTAACTATACACACATTTCAGAGTTTAATTGTTGAGTTGGCTATAAGTAGTGGAAAATATGTACTTAGTTCAAGTATATCAGGATATATATACTAGAAACAAAGGAATTTTGTTTGGTCCAAATATATTGTTGGACTTGTAATTCCTTTTACCAGACCAAAATGTAAATGTTATAACTGTTTCCTTCATCATGTCTGATCAGGGAATAACAGCTCCTGCTCTGAAGAAGACGTTCCTCTCTCAAAGCTCCTGGCCAAGCCAGACAGTGAAAAGAAGCAGTCACATGAAAACACACACAGTTCCAACGTTAACTCAAAAAAGGACGAACAAGGTGAGTACAAAAAATGAAACTGACTGTCAACAGTTTGTGAAGGCTAAAAGCTAAGCTAATGCTTTCTGTATGTTTATGGCTTTCCCTGTTTTAGCTTCTGATGACCCCTCAGATGACGAGCCTTTGATTAAAAAGAAAAAAGTCTCTGCACCAGCTGAGAAAGTGGAGGAAAAAGACAACACGTCACTCAAATCAAATGGCACAAGTGACAACAAAGCAGGTTGTTACATAATCATGTCATTCACAACATTTCAGCTATCTGTAAAGTATGGCTTTAAATCTTTTGATGTATGTAAATGTTTCAGATATGAGTACAGATGATGACTCCGACGATGAGCCTCTCATAAGAAAGGACAAAATGCCCTCAAAAGCTGCAGAGAAGCTTTGCTCAGTCTCTCTGAAAAGATTGGTTGATTTAAAGAAAAAAGGTATCATATGTTCTCTACATTGACATGCAACAGAGATGTGCTGTTCTCTGTAAAAGAAACATATTCATAACTTCAATTTCTTACCCAGAATCACTGGACGACGATGATGAGTCAGATGAGGAACCTCTGAGTAAACTTGCCAATAAACAATACCCCCAACGTGAGAGAAAGTCACGATCTGGGACTCCTAGGAAAACAACCCCAGTCATCAGATCACCAAGGAACGCAGCAAGGAAAGAGGGTAGGAGTCAGAAGTCAAAAATCGATCAAAAATGCTTTACTTACTACTTTCCCCAAATAGTAATATGTTTTGTTCGTTGTAGTTAAATACGCAGAGACTTCCAGTGACAGCTCAGATGATGAACCACTGGCAACAATGAAGAGGAAGTTGACAAAGGAGCCTAAAGACAGCAGCTCAGCTGATGATGATGTGCCCTTGATGAACCTCATTGCCAAAAAGAAACCACCAGTCAAGAAAAACACAAAGAAGAAAACTGCAGCGCAAGGCAGAGGGTCAAAGAGACGAGGTACAGTTGCATTAATCATGACATGATCAAAACATGATACTGTTTTGAAGGTGACATTTTTAAATTAAAATCTTTTGGCCGGAAACTCTGATGAAAGCTCAGACGATGAACCCTTGAGTAATCTTGCAAAAAAGAACAAACAAACAAAAGGCTTCACCTCCGAGGAGGAACACAAAGTCAAAAAAGATGATAATGTCAGGTAAATACTCAGGCCCAGCCAGTCTTAGCCAGTAGGGGTGACAGAAATGAAAACACTTATCGAAACATCAACAGTGAAATCCCTAAGCAAACCCTTTTTAATTTTGTGAGTTTGTGTTTTTTAAATAATTACATACTACTATTTTATTTTATTTCTAATTGTGTTATCACATTCAAAGGCAATACAAAGAGATATACAAGAAATAGAAAAGACAGGAAAATAATTCCAGGAATAAAGCTAATTTAAGCATTGTGTCATCTGTAGTATTACAGTATTGTACAATATAGAAAGTATCAGTTAAAACAATTATTGATGCTTGTGAAGCATTTTTCTATTTTCCTTTAATGAATGTGTTTCATTAACCTATTTTAGAGTCGACAAGTGATAGTTCAGACGATCAACCCTTGATTAATCTTGGGAAAAAGAAGAGCACGGACAGACAAACAAGAGTCCAACTGAAGGCTTCACCTGCGAAGAAGAAGAAAAATGCAGGTGACAGAATATGAATATAATTATATAATTGAGTTGCTCGTAAAATGTCTTCACCGTATAAAGAATATTGAAAACATTTTTTTATTGTAGGACATTCCTATTATGCTTTGTATTTATGTGGTTTAAGACCCTCATAACGGTGGTCTCAGTGCTGTGATGTGCTCGGAATCTATACTGGAGAGTATCAAGCAATTATTTTGTGCCAAAAAAAGAGTTGAGCAAATTGTGTCTTGCGGATTAGGTGTATTTTAAGAGAATGAGTGGTTGACATCGAACCCCTTTCCCGAAATGAAGGCACTGACCGTTAATCTTATATTTTCAGTTTTGGTTTTAAAAAAAGATTCAAATTTGTTGCATGACTCATTTCAAATTCGTAGAGAGGAGTTCAGGGGCACATGATTTGGGGGGGTTTGATAGCCGGTCAACAGTTGAAAATAACGCACGTGTGTTATTGCCTTTTTTTTCTAATTATATCTGAGAAAAAATTTAAAAAGGAGCGTCTTGCATTCCGTTCGAAGTCAAAAGTAAGAAGACGTTCCCTAAATATTTCGAAATGAATGAGAAGATGTGACTTGCGCCACCTGCGTTCCGCTTTTCTACAAAGTCTTTTTTTGTAGAGGTTCCTCAGCTAAAGTCTTCACTTTTAGAATATTAAGGAAAATGGTTTATTGTAAAGCACATTGCTATTATGTTATGTATTTGTGTTTCCAATAAAACTTTTTCAGAGTCGACATGTGACAGCTCAGATGATGAACCCTTGATTAATCTCGGGAAAAAGAAAATGGCAGACAAACAAACAAGGAAGAACATGAAGGCTTCTCCTCCAAAGAAGAAAAACATAGGTGACAGAAAATGCATGCGGTCTTGAACAACATTTTAGAAAATGTTTTATCGGGAAGCACATGCCTATTATTTCATGTATTTATGTTTTCAATTATACAGTGGTATGCAAAAGTTTGGGCACCCCTTAGGAAAACCACTGCATCAGTTTGTCACTTGCTGAGCTTTTGAAGCAGCAACTTCATTTTAACATATGTTATACCTTATGGTAACAGAAACATCTCAGTAGTGAAATAACTTTTATTGGTCAAACAGAAACATGTTTATGTGCATTCAAACAAAAATAGGCATGTGCATAAATTTGGGCACCCCTAAGAAATAATTCCATTAATATTTAGTATTGCCTCCTTTTGCTGCAATAACGGCCTGTAGACGCCTCCTGTAGCCACAGACAAGTCCCTTAAGCCTGGCAGGTGGTATTTTGGCCCATTCTTCCACACAAAACGTCTCCAGTTCAGTCAGGTTTCTTGGCCTCCGTGCATGGACAGCCTTCTTCAAATAAATCCATACATTTTCAATGATGTTAAGGTCTGGGGACTGGGATGGCCATTCCAGAACATTGTACCTGTGCTTCTGCATGAATTCCTTGGTGGATTTTGATCGGTGCTTAGGATCATTGTCCTGCTGAAAAATCCAACCCCGGCGTAGCTTCAACTTTGTGACTGACTCTAGAACATTCTTGTCAAGAATCTCCTGGTACTGTAAGGAATTCATGTGGCCCTCAACTTTAACAAGTTTTCCAGTACCTGTGCTAGCCACACAGCCCCATAACATGATAGATCCTCCACCAAATTTTACAGTGGGCAACAAGTTCTTTTCATTGAATGCAGTGTGTTTTTTTCGCCATGCATACCTGTTCATGTTATGACCAAATAACTCAATCTTGGTCTCATCTGACCACAGTATTTTGTTCCAAAATGCTTCTGGCTTGTCCAGATGTGCTTTTGCATACCTCATGCGACTCTTCTTGTGATTAACACTCAGGAAAGGCTTTTTGCACATCACCCTTCCAATGAGCTCTTCCTGGTGCAAAGTACGCTGGATTGTGGAACGGTGAACAACTACACCATCAGCAGCCAGATGTTGTTGTAGTTCTCTGGAGGTGGTCTGTGGCTTCTCTGTGACCATTTTCACCATCCTTCGCCTGTGCCTTTCCCCTATTTTTGTCGGCCTACCACATCTTTCCTTCACACGGACTGTTCCTGTGGCCTTCCATTTCACAACTACGTTTCTGACTGTGGAGACAGACAGTTTAAACCTGTCAGATAATTTTTTGTACCCTTCTCCTAATTTATAATGTTGGATTATCTTAGCTTTCAGGTCAGTGGAGAGTTGTTTTGAGGTCCCCATCTTGCCACTCCCTAAGAAAGAACCTAGGCCAGGCACAGCCAGCTATTACCTATGTTAAATAGCCTTTTTCATAATTGGTTCCACCTGTCTTTGTAATTGAAGGTCTAATGAGCTAATCAAAGCAATTTTGTGCAGCAACCTGTCAGCTATAAATCCGTACAGGTGTTGAAATGAATGCTATTTATAAGGGTGCCCAAACTTTTGCACATCCCATTTTTTGCATTTTATTTTATTATAATAAAACTATGTAATGCTACCCTAAGAATTTTGGTCTGGAAAACACTAAAACGTCTACATCTTTGTAGGAAAACAAATGTTGTTGCTGTGATCTTCTATTATAAAGGAAAAGCAAATTGTCATGAAATCTCAGAGGGGTGCCCAAACTTTTGCATACCACTGTATTATATTCAACAAGCAACAGCTCTTATGGTGGGAAAAAGAAAAGCACAGACAAAAACCTAAAAAACATAAAGAAGGCTTCACCTGCTGCGAAGAAAAAGAAGAATACAGGTGACATACAAAAAATATTTAAAGAGGCGACGGATTCCCATGACCAAGGCCAAAAGGGTGGGTGGAGGGGGTCTGGAGGAGGGATTCGGGTGGACGGCCCGGGGGCAGGTCAGAGGCAGGTCAGAGGCAGGTCAGAGGCAGAGCATCGGCGAAGTCCGCGGCGGGGAAACGCTGGGGGCCGGGTAGTAGAGCCGAAAGTTTATATACCTCCTTCTCAAAGTTTCCATCTGCTGGGTCCATTCTTAGTTCGGTCGTACTGTCATGGTTGGGGTAAGGACCCAAAGCAGTGAAAACGGGAGGCAAATATTGGGGTTCAACGAAAAGCAAGCTTTATTTAACAAAAAGCTGTTCCAAAGAAACTCGAAAACGGTGCAAGCAGGCACGATCATCAAAAGGAAAAGCAGCAAAACTAAATCAAACCAGAAAGACAGGAGGGCAGCCGAGAGGAATCCAGACAGGCAGACAGGACTGGGAAACAAACAGACTGGATCAAGAGGCACAGGGACAAACATAGGAATGACGACGACTGAACAAGGAGCAATATGGAAGACAAGAATAAATACACAGAAGGGAAATTACACATTAAGACACTGCTGGGGAGGGGAGGAGAAACACAGGCAACAGCTGAACACAATCAGACAAATGAGGGAAACTAAAGACAGGAAATAAAGCTAGACAAGACACAAAGAGGAAAAACATTTCAAAATAAAACAGGAAACTATAACAACAAAACTAGGGTCATGACATTTATGTTTCATTTTTCAGAGTGGACAAGCGGCAGCTCAGATCTTTCTGATGGAAGCTCAGACTACGAACCCTTAGTTAATCTTGTAAAACGGCGAAGCACAGGCAAACAAACGAAAAAACAACCGAAGGCTTCACCAGCAAAGAAAAAGAAAAACACAACTCCCATAAAGTCAAAAAAGAAGAATGTTTCAGGTAAAGAGTCTTGGCTAGTAATTAAAAAAGTAAAAATACACATTATAACACAAAAAGTGTAGGACTATGTGCTTCCTCTAAAAAAACACGACAATAGATATTAAAGAAAATATAGTATTGTGAAGTTTTATTTATCAATCTGGGTTTTTTCTGTTTATTATCCATATTAATGTTTCAATCTTTTTTCTTCAGCGTCCTCAAGCAGCAGTTCTGACGATGAACCTTTGTTCGAAGCAGCTAAACACCCACAAGTGACCAAAATCCTGAGCATAATGCTGGAGAGGTGTGATGTTGAAGAAGCGAGGGACATAGGCCTGCACAAAACCAGTCCAGGTACTTATTACATAAACAAGTCATTGTATATGTTACTATAAAACCTGAAACAAATTAAAAGACTACTGTTTTTCCTACACTCCAAAACAGTGAAAAAGATTGCGGAAAATTTCTCGAAGATCAACTCGGAGAAATCATCAGAAGAAGAATAAGCTGATGGAATACTGGTTATGTTGTTTTTTAGTTTATGTTGAAGATTTAGGACTTCAAAAGTGAAAATGTTCAGAGAGATCGCTCCTTAAAAAATCCCAGTGGTAATGTTAAGTGCACATCTGTGTTTTATATACAGTACATACATGTTCATTTAAGGTGTTGTTCATTGTACTCCCTTTCTTTTTAAACTTTTGGACCAGATTTGGTAGTTTTCCTAAAAAAAGGTTTGATGTCGTCTTCTATGTTGGTTTTAATGTTTTTGATATTGTTTGCACTAACTGCATTCTCTGTGTTTTTTTTAATGTTTTTTAAGACGAGTTTAACATATTGATGTAAGTGAGATTTGTGCTTTCATGTGAACTTCTGACTGTGATTGTCAAGTCAATCAATTGTTTTTGCACACTGAAATGACAAATGTGTTTATTTGATTTTTGACTCAATTCAATTTTTTTACATTGGGCTGCTTTGGGGTATCTTACCAACAACCAGCAGTTGTTACATTTCTCAAAAGAGAATTTTATTGTTGGACGATTATTTATATTGTTCATTTATTCAGATGTAATATCTACTTCAAAATAAAAACAAGGGTTCAAACTATCATTTACTTCTGTCATTCATTAATTACAAGTCATTTTTTTCTCATTTGGTCAGATATTTTTAAGCAGTCAATGTATGAGCTGAATTTCAGTACATAACCAGCATTAATAACCATTGTTTTATTTTATTTTGAGACAATATGCACATTCGACCCATATGGTATCCGAGCCAAGGCAGAGGTGGAAGAAGTACTCAGATCTTGTACTTAAGTATAATACTCTGTTACAACTCTGCTACAAGTAAAATTCCTGCATTCAAAATGTTAGTGAAGTAAAAAGTACATAAGTATTAGCATCAAAATACACTGATCAGTCAAAACATTATGACCACCTGCCTAATATTGTGTAGGTCCCCCTTTTGTGGCCAAAACAGCCCTGACCCCTTGATGCATGGACTCCACTAGACCTCTGAAGGTGTACTGCAGTTTTGGAGATGCTCTGACCCAATCGTATAGCCATCACAATTTGGCCCTTGTCAAAATTGCTCAAATCCTTATGCTTGCCCATTTTTCCTGCTCCCACAACATCAATTTTGAGGACTTTTGTTCACTTGCTGCCTTACATATCCCACCCACTGACAGGTGCCATTCTAACAAGATAATCACTGTTCTTCACTTGACCTGTCAGTGGTCATAATGTTGTGGCTGATTGGTAAAAGTACCAAAAGTAGAAGGACTCAAACCCATTTTGGAATGATTTATATAATATGTTTTGATTGTAAATATTGATGCATTGATATGTTTATCATAGCTGGAAAGGTGGGACTATTTTAAAAATGTATTTACTGCTGGTTTAACTAAAGTCATATTTAAGTGCTGATTATGTTTTATATCATTATTCCATATCTGCAAAGTAACTTCAGGTATTAAAAAAATGTAGTGGAGTAAAAGTACAATATTAAGCCGTAATTGGGTAGAAGAGTAGAAGTAGCAGAAAATAAAGATACCCATAAAGTACCTCACAATTGAACACACAGAGCACAGTACTTGAGTAAAAACAATAAGTTACTTTACACAACTGGTAATAGGAAAGACGAGATACAATCATACAAGCTGTAGTGTCTATGGTTTAATTTGATATAGACACTATAGACCACAAGGGGCAAAGCACCGATGGGAGGCAGCCAAATGCTACAGATGCACTAAACCGCATCTATGCCTACTCTGCCGGAATGGTGAAGAAGAAGCCATCTGCAACTTCCGCTTAGAGCCCACAGTTCATTCCTCCAAACAGTTCATATCACCAATACAAAAACGGTATAACTAAATACAAGACAACTTGACCCAGAACAGGGCAGCTTGTATTTCGGCTTGTCACCTGCCTAGTTTAGCACAAAGCGAAGTATTGATTTGAGGGCTCTTAGGTTAGCTAACTTCTTGTTAGCTAGCATGCTGGTGTCTCAACACACCAGATAACTCCTCTCGGATTAATCTCATCTCGTCATGACTGAGTTAAAATGTCGAAAAAAAGACAATTTGGATGCAAATAAAGAAGAGGAAGAGCGCAAACATGAACCTGCGGTGCAGAAGACAAGTAAGTGTGGCTAATTCAGCAGTTAGCTGGCTAAGACAGTTAGCTTCCTCTGCAAAAACATCCGGGTAAACTAAATTTACATTTCTACACAGTTTGCCGTTTATCTACTTTCTGTTGTAACACCTGACCTTGCATTAAAGAGCCGGTAAAAACAGAGGAGGATGAGGTGTCAAATGGAAGAAATGGAGCCGACAAGCAGCAGAAAGATGAGGGGGAGGTTAAAAAAGAGGATGCTCAACATAAAGAAGACACATCTAAAACACCAGAGTCAACTGTCCAGAGATCCAGTAATTCTTCTGCAGGTAAGTTAATGCCCTGCAAACTGATCTGTGTTAGTATACGTGTCAGTCCACTGTTATGTTTCTGTACCAATGCTTCACTGATCATCTATTTGTAGGGCTTTCATTTATATCCAAAGTTTTATTTAACTCAATAACCATATAATAAAAAATGAGCATCTACTTGTTAATGTTTTGTGACATTTCGAAAGACCTGACTTTAATCATAGATTCTTGTGTAAAAACATTGGTTTACTTCCTCCTTCTTGTGTTGAGACCATGCATGCACTTTGAGCATATCAGAATTTACAAGTTATTTTGTTTAGATTGTTCAACACATAGATTCAAGCACTGTATCATGAAAAACAATTAATAGAGAATCCTGAACTCCTGAAAAAAAGAGTTTCTATGAACTGTTACTTGACAGCTTAATAAAACCATGATGGTGGTGTGGCATGATAGTTATTGTGTAAAACTGAGAGTTGATATTTATTTTAAAATACAGACAAAAATGTGTCATTATAATAATAAGTATGGGGTGATATGGTGTGTTCACTATTATATGTCCTCTACAGGTTTTTTGCAGCGCCTGGTGAGGGTGTTCTTTGGATCTCTGGCAGCAGTTGCCTGTGGCATGCTCTATGCAGCTTATCTGTCTGCTTATCATGACAGGAAGTTCTGGTTTTCCACTCGACAGGTGGGTGACTTTGTTTTTCAAGAGTCTGCTTTAATTAATTTCAACTTCACTGCATCACTTCTGAAATTCACTTACATGTATCTCAGGAGCTAGAGCGAGAAATCACCTTCCAAGGAGGCAGCGGGCTCTACTATTACTACTACAAGCAGATGCTGACTGCGACCCCTTTTGATAGAGGTAAATTTATTCTGATTATCGAGAGAAAAATAAAATTACGTACTTACTACCTTAAATACAGTGCCCTCCACCCCTGCACCCCTTTCGTAAAAATGAGCAAAACAAGTTGAAAAAATGTCTTTATTGTGTTTCCTCATTATATTTCATTCAAAATATTAACAAAAATCTAACCTTTTTACTGAAGTAAAATCATAAAAAAATAAAAATAATGTTGACTTTAAATAAATATTTTTCTTCAAAACGTGTGGCACAATTATTGGCACCCCTTCATTTAATATTTTTTGCAGCCTCCTTTAGCCAGGATTACAGCTCTGATTCTCTTCCTGTATTGCCTGATGAGGTTGGTGAACACATGGCACGGGATCTGAGATCGTTCTTCCATACAGAATGTCTCCAGATCCTTCAGATTCCGAGGTTGGCGCTTGTAGACTCTCCTCTTCAGCTCCTCCCACACATTTTCAATGGGATTTAGGTCTGGGGACTGTGATGGCAATGGCAAAGTCTTTATTCTGTGGTCAGTAAACCATTTTTGAGTAGATTTTGAGGTGTGCTTCGGATCGTTGTCCTGCTGGCCCATCTTAAGCTTCCGAGCAGAGGCTGTTAGATTTTCATTTAATATCTGCTGGTATTTGATAGAGTCCATGATACCATGTATCCTAACAAGATTTCCAGGGCATATGGAAGAAAAACAGCCCCACAACATCAAAGATCCACCACCACACTTCAGTGGGTATGAGGTGCTTTTCTGCATGGCTATCTTTCTGTCTATGCCAAACCCACCTTTGACGTTTGTGGTCAAAAAGCTCTATTTTGGTCTCATTTGACCATATAACCCTGTCCCATTCGAAGTCCTAGTTACGTACGGCAAACTGTGGAAGCTTTAGTTTGTTGTTAACTGAAAGCAATGATTTTTTCCTGGCAACCCTCCCAAACAACTTGTGGTGATGTAGGTGGCGTATGATGGTCGTTACGGAGACTTCTCCAGCTGTGATCCTTGGAGATACTTTTGCCAGTCGAACCATCCTCCTCACGGTGTGTGGTGTCAATGTACACACACGTCCTCTTCCAGGCTAATTCTTAACATCTCCTGTTGCTTGATGCTTTTTAATTATTGCCCTGATAGTGGAAATGGGCATGTTTCGAGATTTTCTTATATCCATTTCCTAATTTGTGCAGCTCAACAACTTTTTTTTCGCAGATCATCACTGTGTTCTCTGGTCTTTCTCATAGTGATGAATGACAAAGGGAATTTTGGCCTGCGTCACCTCATATTTATACCCCAGTGAAACAGGAAGTCATGATTGACATGATTAAGAGTTCCTAATCAAACATCTGAACCTTAAAATGTAAATTATGACTGGAAATATACTTCAGTTAGATCTTAATCAAATGATTTTCTAGGGGTGCCAATAATTGTGGCACACATGTTTTGGAGAGAAATATTTATTTAAAGTCCACATTTGTTTTTCTTTTAATAATTTTACTTCAGTGAAAAGGTTAGATTTTTGTTAATATATTGAATTAAATATTATAAAACAATAACGACAGTTTTTGCGTCTTTTTTTGCTTATTTTTACTAAAAGGGTGCCAATAATCCTGGACGGCACTGTATGTCCATGTGGTGTATACAGGAAGAAAGGATTGCTTGTGTATACTCACCAATATAGACTAACCATCTTGTGCGATAACCTTCGACCTCAACAGTGCATAAACACTTTGCATTTTACTCTTGTTATTACTAGCCGCTACTTCAGTTTATTTAAAATGTCAGTTCTCTTATTAAATTGTGCGTCTTGTCTGTATTGTACCTTTAACGTAACAATGTAGATTTCCCCCATGTGACTAAAGGTTTTGTAATGTTCTGATTTTCCAGGGTTTTACGAGCTGATGCAGGATAACAGGACAGTTGCAGGTCAGACACTCAACGCAGTGGAGCGTTTTTCTCTGTATCCAGAGCTCATCACCAGCTTTATATACAGATTCACAGGAAGCGAGGTGAGGAGGATGGTGTTGTTGTTTCTGATATGTAATGTACTTAACATTGATGTCCTATTTGTTTATCAGATGGAGAGAAGGAACAATAGTACTAAATACTGTATTTCCTGCAAACAGATTGGAAAACTCTCACATGACTTTTTGCATAGTGTAGAAGGTAGTTGAGACCCGGATCATTTTCACTGATTTGCCTCAGTTTAATGAGTTTTTGATGTAGCCAGTTGAATTTGCATTTTTCTGCTCGGATTCAGTGGTTTACCATGTGAAGTTCTCCTCTGCCATGTTGGGTTGTATTTAGTCTTCTCTGACTACTCAGTGACAACGTACAGGAGGTGGAGCTGCATGGCTCAACAAGAAGCATTATGTTTCCCTATATTGATCGCACAATAAAAGCCCCAAACTAACCCTGCCAATGCAAAAAACATCTCTTCTTCTTATTTTTCATGTAGTTTAAAAAGTGTAATTTGTTGCCATTGAAGAGGACTTGTATAATAATGCAACAAATCATTCATTGCATTAAGTCAGAAAAAGTAAAGGGATGTCAAGCTTCTGCTTTGCATTCTATGGCAATGAATAATGAACAATAGCACAAAACAGCAACATGGACTCATTTTGTCGTATAGTTAAACTTAATAAAGTTACCTCAATAAGCACACCCTATCAACCCGCATAGCTTGAGGTTTTGATCAAATGTCCAAATTGACCAATCATAATCGTGTGTTCAATACAATGTTTCTGTCTCTGCCTTCAGGAATTTGTGGAGCCTATCTACTTTTACATTGGAGCCGTTTTTGGGCTGCAGGCGGTCTACGTCACCGCTCTGTTTGTGTGTAGCTGGGTGATGAGCGGCACCTGGGTGGCTGGCATGTTGGCCGTTGCCTGGTATGTGATCAACAGGTAAGAGAAATCCTACTGCCTGCTTTCTCTGAGTACCTCATCATGTGTCTTCCTCTTGTTTACTTTATCACGCATCCTTTCTTTTAATTTTGTCTCTTGTTTGTGGACGTTAGCAGCTTGGTTTTGGTTTTTGGTTAGGGAAGTTTATGGTTCTGTTAGCAATCATTATTGTATGTTGTTTTGGGCATTGCTCATTTTTCCGAGGTCAGTGAACTGCTTTTCATGGTGTTGCTGACCCTTTCTTTGGAGTTGGAAGAGGGGGGAATCGCACCACATGTTCTGACATAACAACAGGTTATAACAGGTCATTTCTTCCTTAGACCTGACACCACCAAAGTGGACTATGCAATTCCTCTGCGGGACAACTGGGCTCTGCCTTACTTCTCTTGCCAGGTTGCAGCTTTGACCGGATTCCTGACTAATAACATCAGCTCTGCCACTGAGGTGAGCCTCTCATGAACACAAAAACATACTCTACCATATCAAAGTAAGGTGTAATTCTGCATTTTCACACTGATGCACTGTCTTTCTCTGCAGCTGTTTTGCTATCTTACCATGAGTGCCACCACCTTCACTTTCCTGCTGGTGTGGGAACACAGCCACTACGTGCTCTTCCTCCAAGGCCTCTGTCTTTTCCTGCTTGACGCTTTTGACCTTTTGCCATCACGTAAGGTAAGGGAAGTCAATGCACCTGATCAAGAAATGGTCCAGCACCAAAAAATACAATTTATGCTTTTGAGAATGTTGTGAGAATTAACTTAAGAAATGATTTATTACATATTTATAATTTACCTATAGAGGTACTAATATGCTGATTGTGTTACGTTCAATCACCCAGGCTATGTTTCCTACTGTTATGCTAAGCCAACTCCCCTTCCCTGAAACACCTTCATTGGACACATTTGTTTACTTCCTGAACATAATGACATCACTAAGGAACACCTGCGCTCCTATTGGCTAGCGCTCTAACACATTGTACGTGATAGTCTAAGGGGTGGGACATCTCTAAGATGTTGACCAATCACAACAGAGCCGGCCTGCTAACCAATCACAGCAGACTGGGCTCTTCAGACAGAGGGTGAAAAGAGGTGCTGCAGCACAGGCAGTATGAGAAAAATAAAGAGCTTTCTGAACATTAAAGCATGGAGACATACAAAACACAAACATGAACCTGAACCTTAAAACTACATTTTAGTCTCATCATTTTTCGTGGAGATTATTGCATGTTGATCAGCAGCAGCCGTTGTTGCGTTCTCATCTTAAACTCTTGGTGCTGGCAAAAATGAAAAAGGGCTCAGGAGAGTCCCAGGAGAGGCACGAAACACAAATATGAAACCTGAAAATTAGCAGAATAGGTCCTTTTAATATTCTTCATGGACAAGTGTCAAGTGACTTTTTTAATATACGTAGATTTGTTGTGCCCATAATTATCCTTATTGACATTTTGCCTTTTCCTTTGTTTCTCTTCTCTCTCATTGTCTCTTTCTCCATATGGGATGTATAGATGGCAGAGATCCACATGGTGTACGTCAGCGCTTTGCTCCTGGCATTCTTTTTACAGTTTAAGAATGCGACCCTCCTCAGCTCGCCGCTGGTCAGCCTCCTGATTGGCACATTGGTTGCGAGGAACTACCAGGTAGAGTTAGCTGCTCCGTCACATCAGAGATAAAATAAAAGACTAAGAAAACACATTTTCTTTTTATTCAAGCTGCAGTTGAAACAGGTGCCCCAAAAGACATGTGTTTGAACATAGAGTAACACCAGCCCAATGTGTTTTTCTGCCTTTTGCAGCAAAAGATGAAGACAGGCCCTTTTTTGTCCAGAGTGATGAAGCTCTTTGTATATTTCCACCTAGTCTTTACCACAGGGATCACCTTCAGTTATCTGGTCAAGGTAAAACCAACCACACGATCATGTAACTGATCCATTTCAATTCAAAAAGCATTAATTTGTATTGATATTTGGTCATTGTATATAACTGTTGGTTTATCACCATTGTTTATCTTATACAGAAATGTGTTCAAGGAGAAGAGAGTGACTTCTTCTTGAAATTCCTTGAAGTCAAATTTGGGCTCAACACAACAACGTGAGTCACAGCTCTTAAATTAAATGTTAAAATATAGGCAAATACAAAGCTCTGTGTAACCATATAGAGGTTTGTCTGTGTAATCTTATCCAATGTAATCTGATTGCAATATTTTCTTTTCCTTCTTTGTCAGTGACTTCATCACCAATTTCCTCCTGTGCCAAGAGAGTTTCCAGGCCCCGGGTCAGGACTTATTTCTGCGCCTGACGCAGGCCTCAGTCCTTCCCTTCTACTTACTGGTGCTTACTGTGTGCCTGCTGTCCACCCTGCAGACCATTTACAGGAGACTCAGGTTAGGGATGTGTACTGAAACACAGTGCATGGCGTTAATCATGTGTGTATTTAAAATAAATGTTTTACAGAGCTGCTGATATAAATGTCTAGAAACACTATATATTATTTTGTGCTTACTTTATTTTGTTTCATTTGTTTGTTTGAATGTTTTTTAAAAATTTTAAAAATTATTTTATTCAAAGAATTTTAGGATTTTTAACTGCAACTTGTAATTTGAATGAACTGTCAATGCATATCAAGTGCGAGTCGTAAGAATGAAGCTTTAGCTAGGTGCATAATATCGACACTGCCTCCACAACTGTCAATGTTTTTGTACTTTCTAATAGTTTCTCTTCAATACAGTGGGCAGCCGATGAAAACCAACCTCAGACTTGAAGATGGACGAATAGGAGAGCAGCCTGAGGTCATTTATCATGTTTTCCACACGTTGCTTTTTGGAGGCCTGGCTCTGCTGTTTGATGGGTATGTCAATCATTTGGATTCCTAACACGTAAAATACATCATTGTTAAATTGTTATGACACAACAGCACATTGACTGTTTTTTTTTCATGCAGGATGAAATATTTATGGACCCCGTACGTCTGCATGTTCACAGCGTTCGGCGTTTGTTCTCCGGACCTCTGGATGACTGTGTTTAGGTGGCTCAAACTCAAGTCCATCCATCCTGTAGTTCTGGTGAGCTGCAACTGATTTTCACTTGTAACAGCCATCTTTCTTTAAGTATTAAAAAGTGCATTATTATTATTGATTTTCTCCTGCTAAATTCACACAAAAGGGCATTTTAAATTGGATAAATAACTTGCTACATTGTGTAGCTTCCTTTAAAGTAATATTATTTTATTTTTAAGTTGTTAATTGTTGCTTATGCCCTTCAGTCTCTCATCCTGAGCACAGCGGTTCCTACCATCATTGGTTTTAGTTTGTGGAGAGAGGTGAGATTTTCAGTCTTTTGTCTTTTGAAGCTCTATATGTCAAATATTTAATGATGCATACATCACCTTACACCACTCTTTACTCCTTTCTGCAGTACTGCCCTCGTGTTTTAGCAGACCTGTCAGAAGTGCAGGAGTTTTACGATCCAGATACTGTGGAGCTGGTTAGCTGGATCAAGTGAGTCCTGATATGTTTTTGTGTTTCTTAAATATACCTAGAAAGTCTTTATTGTGGCGTTTAACTTTGTCTTGGTGTCCTACAGGTCACAGGCTCCAGCAGCGGCGGTCTTTGCCGGCAGCCCTCAGCTGTTGGGAACGGTGAAGTTGTGTTCGGGTTCAGCTGTGACCAGTTTACCACTTTATACAGACATCAACCTGCTGAGGAGGACTGAAGACGTGAGTGAGATGAAATATTTATTCTGAACGGAAATAAAGGAAAAAAGAACACAGATTCAGATGAGTTGGACATTCTTTTTTTTAAAACTAATAACCATTGTTTTTCTTGCAGACTTACCAGGTGTATGCAATGAGATCTGCAGAGGACATTTATAAGATTCTGACTTCTCACAAGACCAACTATGTGATCATTGAGGAGTCCACTTGTAACGAGCTGAGTCTTAATAAAGGCTGTAGGATCAAAGATCTGCTTGACATTTCCAATGGACATGTGAGTTACATTATGCACTTATTCTTTCAACACCAGCTGCATATTCCCCTCTGTTTATCTAGTAATACTGTTTTCATGAGTTGTAAAGAGCAAAACACCAACATCTGAATTGTGAGGTGTTGCTTTTGTCCATTACCTACACACTTTTAAATACTACAATGGTACATTTCACTGTATATCTGGATATTGAATAGACAGACACAGTTTAAGGGAATAGCTTGGAAATTAGCTGGGAGTTGGAGGATAGAATTGATTCCACTCTCATGACCATATGTTAAAATATAGCTAGCAATGGTAGCCAGTTAGCTTGGCATAACATTTGGAATCCGGGATGAACGGCTAGCCTGACACATTCAAACAAGATCAAAATTAGCACATCTAATGCTAACTAAAATATATGTTTATTTTTCATTTTATGCAGGGAAAAAAGGCTAAATCAGAATGGTGTAGTTGCTACAGGGGTTATAAACTGGAATTATTCTTTGCTGGAGCAGTTATTTCCTGGATTTTGAGTTATTTCCTTAGAGCTAAGCTAGTTTTTTTTCAAACGCTGTGTTAAACTAATTGTAGCTGTACTCATGGCAAAAAAGTAAATATTTAGTCAGCATGTCAAACTCTTTTTTTAAGCGCGTTGTTTCTAAGAAAGTCATATTATCTTGTGTGATTCAGGTCGTTTATGACAAAGGAGAGGTTTACTCTTTCTCCAAGCATGGAAGATTCTGCCAAGAGATAAAGATGAACTACTCACCTTACACCAACTACTTCACCCGGGTCTTCTGGAACCGCTCGTACCACGTGTACAAAGTGAACTCGGTCATCTCCTTTCAGTACTGACAGCAGCTCCCGCCTTCCTGCTGAGACTCCACTGAGCCTGACTCTGCCCTTCTCCAGTGTTCCACATCTTTTCCAAACACAAAGGACTCTGGGAAAATGTCTTATCACTGGTACTTTCCACATCCTGGTGATGGGAGTGATGCAAATTCAGACCAACTGGAATCAACTGAGCATATTGTCCTGGTTTAGGCCTATGCGTTGTTATAATCAACATTCAATGTCCCATTTTAGGAGGAAATATGCCAATAATCACTGTACTGTAGTTTTTTTAAGCCATGTGTTATAGTTAATGTGATGTATTTAATGAGGGGAGAGTTTAATATGTGAAGAGTGTGTTCATGTTGTACAGAAGCTGAGAGCCGTTGTGGTTGCTGAGATATTTGAAGCTCCGTATCATACCTGCGACATAGGAAGATGAAAAAGTTGATAGCTATATCAAATTTGAAGTGTAAAGTTGCTTCAAAGAAAAGAAAGATGAACATTTCTGGATGTTTTTTTTTAATGTGTCTTATGTGCTCCCATTTAAAAAAAAAAAAGTTTTTCAAAGCCCCCTCATTTTATATTAAATCTTATTTTGATTGATTGACATGTATGGACAAAGGCACAACATGTGTGAACTTTCTTCCAGCCTTAAAGTGAAGTGGAGGCTGGTTCTAAGAATACTCATTTCGAACACTTTGTGTCATCATGCTCTTCATCTGGATGCCTTATTTTGAGATGTATGACCTGACTGTTTACCGATCACACTTTAAGTTAAGTCTCAGACTGACCGTTTTCCCTCCTCTGGTTCTTACCTAAAGTATTTGGTGGTAATTTCCTCTGGTGCAATAATGCAATTATTACCAATGATTGTCCATCTGCAAAAGGCCAAGTAGTAAATATTAGGGTTTTTTTTGGATTATGGAAAATAAAAGTGTTTATGAGATGATAAATACAAAGTCTGTTGCCCTTGTTTGGATATTGTCTATAAGGATTTGTATGAGTTGTTATAGTGGTCCCTTTTCAAATGCAAATTTGAAGGAATAGGGAAAAAAGAAAAATGTGTATTTTTTAGAATTAATTTTCACCTCTGTAATGTGTATTTACACTTTTGTATTATATACACATTTAATACATTTCAGTTTATTAATTTACTAATTTTATTTTATATTTTATTCTTACATTTTAACTATATTTTAACAAGACTGATTATTATTTTAGTTTTACTTGTATACTTTTACTGAGATCGTTAGATGTATAAAGTGTCATAAATTAAGAATATTAGAGTAATCTACTAGTAACTCTGACTTGTACTTAAAAATGCAATGAAGTGATTAGCTTATAACAGACACGCACAGTTTTAACACATTAAGTCCAGCTGCTAGTATAAATATGCGCAAACACTGCGCACCTCTGTCTCCATGGCGAAGAAGCGGAACCGGAAGAGGCGGCGAGATGTCGAAGCGCAGAATACATTATGTGAGAATTAAACAGCCTATGTAGCTGTTCCAGCTTTTATTTTTGAGGTTATTGTGTATATTAAGCTGTTTTTTTCCTATTTTATTCCACTTGGTCTATAAAGGTAAGTAAACACGTCCCTGTGTGTCCGGACCGGGCTGTAAAGTTTTGCTAGTTAGCTAGAATATTAGCTCAAAACAACGGCAGCGCCACACACAGCAGAGGTACACTTGATTCATTTACGCTTGAAGCCAAAAGGTACCGTGTTTCAATCATGTTCGCTTTCTCCTTCTCGACACATTTAAACTCCGCCCACCAGGGACGACACGATACACTAAATAAACCCTTGATAAACCACAGAAAATAAACTGAATATTGAATATAATTTTATGAGCTTTAAAGAAGTTGTCTAATATATCACAGACTAAACGTGTTTGGGTGTTGTTCATTAATTTGTTTCTATAACTTTATAACTACTTCTAAAATTGGATTATTAATGTGACCAACAGAAATTATGTTGTCAGGAGAATAGTTTTGTTATACAAATAATACCAGCACTCTGCTATCCATCGCTATGGTGAGTTAAGTGAATTTGCCTTGGTATTTTGGGACATATCACAATGAGAAATAAAGAATATAACAGAAATAACGATCTTAAATATAAAATAGAAATACACTTTAGACATGTGTAAAATATATATTTTTCTCACACTTGACAAACCCACAGGAGACATTCCTGTTTCAGAGGCTCAGTAGTATTCTCCTGATGACTATTTGGTAAACTGATCTTGTGTGGTAAACGATACGCAATAATTCAGTTCCAGGACAATTTCACTTTGTTGACATAGAGCTCCAATCTAGTGTAACAATAATGCAAACCTTTATTGTGATGCTTTAATCAATTAAACTAAATCCAGAATGTCTCTTGTTTCCCAGGGGAGGATGAGTGTGGAGACGGTGGACCGAGTGGCTGCTGTGACCAGCGGCCGGCCCAGCACACCCCTTCAGACGTCCTGGTTTGAGTTCCTCCTGGATGGCAGCCTGCTGGAGAACCACCTGCAGAAGTCATTCCCAGGTCAGATCAGCGTGACGAAGGACTAACAGTTAGTGTACAATGCCTTTAACAGATTGCTATTGGTCTCTTCATCAAATAAACCAAATTAGAAAACAGCAATACTGGTTCCAATCAGCCCTGTATCAACTGGGACACAACTTCCCTTTTGAGTTGAACATGGCTAAAATGTCTTTGCTTATGACAAAATATTTTTGATAAAAAAATATAAATATTATATATAAATTAATGTTATGCCTTGGTTATGATACAAAAATCTCTTTGTCAATACTCATTCTTGAGTTAAGCACATTATTAGTTCTAATATTTAAATGTTTTCTCTATTTTTGTATCAACTTCAAAGTTATTCAACTCAAGTCACGCTTATTTTTGTATATTGCATAATAATTACCCATTTTAATATAATCCATCTATTATTCTATATGTATAACACTTAATTGCAAAATAACATAATAGATTCTGTTGAACAGAACAGACTAGAGGATGTATATCTTACATGAGTGGACACCTTAAATAAATGGACTGCGTGCTTATACATTTCCATGTATGTGTGTGTCTGTTTCCTGTAGACCCGACCCCGGTACAGCTGATCATCCAGTTTCTAGAGCAGGCGTCCAAACCCTCGGTGAACGAGCAGAACCAGGTGCAGCCTCCAGCAGACAATCGCAGGAACCGCACGCTGAAGCTGCTGGCCCTGAAGGTCGCTGCACACATGAAGTGGGATCTGGATGCTCTGGAGAAAGGGTAAGAGTGTGTGTGAAAGGCTCTTTAATATGCTGTTAAAGCTGAGGAAGACAGTGTGAGTTTTCATGCTTTTCTTTGCTCGTCCACATTGCTTTTAAGTCAATTTGGAGTGTATAAAAGTCTAAAAATCATACAGATGTTTGGATCATACTATTATTTATCCTTTCTTCCCCTCCAGTTTGACCATTCCAGTATTAAATATGTTACTGAACGAGCTCCTGTGTGTGAGCAAAGTGCCTCCAGGGGTGAAACATGTGGATCTGGACCTCTCCACCCTGCCTCCAACTACAGCCATGGCTGTCATCATTTATAACCGCTGGTGTGTAAGATCCACAGCTGATGTTTGAAAAGAACGTCTGGCACTTCAGATTGTCTATTCCCTGTTATTTTTCATCAATTGGATTCACATTTGTCACAAAGAATAAATGCAGATGAAAGGAAAAAGACTGCATGATTAGAAAGAATAAAGTATCTTAACGTTTTTTTTTATTGTTTTGAATTCTTTTAATTTCTTTCACAGGGCCATCAGAACGATTGTGCTGAGCAGCTTTCCGGAGAAACAGACCAAACCTGGACCTCACCAGATGAACATGTAAATTCTACTCCTTCTCTTCTTGACATCCAGGCCCAGTTGCACATTTATGAAATAAAATATAACTTTATATAAGTGCATTGTTTGATTTGTTTGATTTGTTATCCTATGGTGTCTCGCAGGTTAAGTATAGTGCAGCAGGAGAAGGAGATGACTGAAAACATCCTCGCTGTGGTGAGGTTTTTTTTAATGAAAATTCTTCAAATCTACCTCGAAAAATATGTTCTGCAACCGACATTGCTGATATCTATTAACATGTTATTATGGTATTTATCCAGTATTAAACCTAATTCTAAATCATCTAAGAATGATCCAGGTATGCCTCAAAATTACAGCCTAATAAGCCTTCTTATTATAACGTATAAATAATATCCTTGTGTTTTTGTTCTAATATTTTATGGAATGGATTTAGAAAAAATGTAGCTTATATTGATCCTATTCATGTCAACCTTTCTTAGGGTCTTCTTAGGACCTTTGATTGAAGTCAGAGAAAGTTACTTGCTTCAAAACTTCAGAAAGCAGTGTTTCTATACTGGTTTACAGTATTCTCTCCATCTTCTGGTTTGACATGCATTTCATTATATCCCCCGTTACAGGAATCCTGTTTTGTCCTTTTTCAGTAGCTATGACATAATGTTTTCCCTCTCATATACCTTCCCGCTGTCAGCTGAAAGAGCAGGCGACAGACTCCATCAGCGTCCTGGAAGGAGCTCTGCAGCTGAAGAAAGATTTCTACGTTCACACTCTGAGAACTCTGGACCTGCTGGCTGCTGACGCTGCTGCCAACGGAGAGACGGAGTCCTCCACTGCAGGGCTCAGGATCAGTGCTGATGAGCTGCACTGTCAGGTCAGTGGGCAGCACAACCTCATCCAAAGTACAATCGGATGAACCTCATTGAAACAGCGAGAACTTATAAACACAATTTCCCAATGAATCTAGAGAAGAACATATGTGGAAACAAATGTCCAAAGTGCGGTTTCACTCATTGCATTTCTGGTGTGTTGAATATGAAATGTATTTGTGTTTCAGGTGAATTATGATCTGGGAGGGATTTTCTTCCAGCAAGGCTGCACAGATCAAACAGCCTATGAGAAAGCCCGGGATCACTTCAGACAGACAAAGGAACTGTTTACAAAGGTAGTTTCACTTAAGTATTACTTATGTATTTAGACTAAGTTCCTACAGTAAGGTTAGGCACACCGCTGACTCAAAACTCATTTTCATTTACGTGAAAGAACGTTAAAAACACATTATTCTGCATTCACAAAATACAAATATTATACCATTATATTGGGAATGTAAACCAAAAAACATCTTCAAATGAATTCAAGGAAACAAACATACAGTTTTTTTAAAGATAAAACAAATATGAATATACTATGTACTTATTTTATTCTAAAATGAGGCAACTGTCACAAAACCCCATTTGCACAACTTGGCTTCTTTCAGTCCTTTTATTGTATTACAGCAGTCATAATTGAAACTTTTTTTTCCAGCTGGATTCCACCGTCCACGTTCACCTGGATGAGAAACGTCTGGCTGGCTACTGGAACGCCTGCAAAGCTCTGACTGAAGACTGTGACCTGTCAGACACGCAGCACACTCCCTACAACCAGATCAACAGCCTGATCCGAGCGCACAACTACCAGGTCAGAATGAACGCTGCTGTCATCTGGACATCTGTTTGTAAAAACACACCTAAGATATAAATCAAAGTTTAATGAAAGATACCAGAAAGGAGGCACTTAAAATCATTCATAGTCCTTTATATGATGTTTTCCTCTCTCTGACAGGCTGTCATTGAAGCCTTCATCAAAGACAACGTGTGCCTCAGTTTGCCGATCAACTTCAGACGCTCTGTTCTCAGAGAGTTTCTGTACAAGGTCCAACAAGGGTGAGAAGACCATTTAATTCAAAATCATTTTTAGTGTGTGCTGCAAAGAGTCCACTTGTTTAAAGAACCTAACAAGCACCTTCTCTCTCTTTGCTCTGCAGGGAGTCCAGCCTTGACGAGGTTTGCTACAAGCTGTGTGTTTGCAACGCCGTCCGAGATGCCTTGGAAGGGGAAGTGCTCAGTGTGCGTTTCCACCAGCTGCTCCTCAAACCCAGCAAAAAGATGGTGGACTTCATTTTAGAGGTACATACTCCTCTTCCTATGTCTCAAATATGTGCGTCTAATTGGGGATTTTTACAGGAGTATTTAAAGTTTAAAGGTTCCCTATTGTGCAAAATGCACTTTTTGCTGTCTTTTATACATAAATATGTGTCCCTGGTGTCTAAGGAGACTCACAAAATACAAGCCTCTCTCTTTTGCTCCTTAGCCACATCTCTAAAAACGCGGGTACAAATGAGCTGATCCAGATTTGCTGCCGATATTACGTAATAACCGAAATGTTGGCTGGCTTTACATTGAACTCCTGTGATCTGTTTGGTATTTTAAGCAAAACACTTCACAGACAGGTTTTGTATAGATATTGCCCTACAATATATTGTTCAAATATAGCATAATAGGAGAACTCCTAGACTTTCAACCGATTTGAAGTGTTCAAACCTGGAACATACAAAAGATTTAAGTATGACTTATGCACCTATATTTCCCTTAGTCTGTGAAATCAACTATTAAATAAAGCTCAAATTAGCTTTTTAAATAATGCAAAGAGACCATATAATCCATTATCCCATCTGGTGTCAGTGAGGCAAAGAGCCTTCTGCTTACAGAAAACCATTTGTGGGAGTTTTATTTAAATAGCATGAAGATTCATAATAATCTATAGCATTTAGAAATTGTATTTTTAATGGAATCTAAATGAGAGGATTTTTTGGAATTAAAGTTTATACTGTGCCAAGGTGTTAGGAGCATGTATCTGTTTTTTCTCCCGATGAATGAATGAAAATAAAGGCTTCTGTGCATTTGAATTTAATATTCTTGGTCCTTTAGGTGTGCATACTTTCGCTGGAAAAGGACCGTCCGTCTGATACATCCAGAAGGAACATGGCAACCTTCATGAAGTGAGTATGAGCAGAGTACGGTCACCTAAAATAATGATACGCTGATGTATGTAAAGTGATAATAAAGGCTTTATTTAGTCCGAAGCTACAGCTGGCTAGAATGCAGATTGCTGTGCAGTGTTTAACATCATCTTTTGATCCTCTTCTTAATTATACTTTGGTTATTTTGCAGGACTCTGTGTGAGACCCTGCAGGAGCTGCCTCTGCTGATGGTGGTGTCCTCTCATAAGCTCTTTGTGGAGCTGCTGAAGGAGGAGGACAGGAAGGTCCTGACAGAGCAGCTGAGGAAGAGATCAGCCACCATCAACCTCAGCGCTAAGCCTCTGCCCTCCTTCTATGACATTCCAGGTACAGCACTGAGATTTTAGGGTGCCTCTTCTGTGCGTCACCTGTAAAACTGCCGGTTTGAATGTCAAAAGCTCTCAGTCTTTTTGAAGCGTCTCACTTCCTGCATTGTGTTTCAGCCTCATCAAGTGTGAGCATCGGGCAGCTGGAGCAGCAGCTCATCCTCTCACTTGAGCCCCGCAGGATCAGACAGATCCTCATCGAACTGCACGGCATGGCTGAGAGACCCTTCTGGAGGGTCAACAGTAAGGTCAGAGCTCACAAACTGACTCATGAGAGAAAACACAGATATAAGAAGCATATTGGATATCTATATTAAAAGACCTGTAAAAACTCATAAACATGAATCATTCAATACAATGCCACCATTTAGGATAAGTGGAACTTTTTTTGTGGAAAATGTATGATTGACTGTCAGATATAATGACATATTTAAAACCCCTCTTTCTGTTTCTGTGTACAGTGGGAAGTTCCTAAGGACTACATCAACGTGATCCTTGGCATCAAAGACAACCTGACAAAGGACCTGGTTTACATCCTTATGGCCAAAGGACTGCACTGCATATCAATAAAGGTAGGGCTGCACGATGTGAGGACAATATACAGTAAGGTTATAGAGACACAAATATTAGATGGGATAATTAAATGGTTATGAAAGTGTACTCAGCTGTTTTGCTGCGTTCAGTATACTGTTAAAATAGAAGATATTGCTTGCTGAATTAAGATATTGAAAGGAATTATGTCAAACATTCCTTTAATCAACAAGTTTAACATTGAATTAAATATAAAAGGCACAAATGAGAAAAATATTTATAGTTATATTTTATATATCTGTTTTACTGTAATTTCAAATCAAACTCAAAGTTTATTTATACAGCCCAATATCACAAAACACGTTTATCTCAGTGGGCTGTACGGATTAAATACAAACAACAACATTGTCAACAATAAAATCACAGGAAAATGAAAAAACAAAATAGAGTGTATAATAGAAATAAAATAAATTAAGATACAATGAATACCACAAAATGCAGGAACCAGGAGGACGAACATAGGGAATAATCTGAAACCAGCTCTGAAAGGCTTTGTTAAAAAGAAATCTCACTGCATTTAAGGTCCCCTATTATTCAATTTGAACTTTTTGATGTCTTTATACATAAATACGTGTCCCCGGTGTGTGAGGAGACTCACAAAGTGTCAGAAAATACAACCCTCTCTGTTTTCCTCCCTACCCACATCTCTAAATACGGGGGTACAAACGAGCTGATCCAGATTTGCTGCCGATATGACGTCAGATTGGAAATGTGGGTTGGCTTTACAATTAACTCCTGGCAACGTCCCGCCCATGTGACACGTCCCAATCTATTGTCCCCAATAGCGAGCTGAATCCCCTCCGCAGCACCTCTGTGTGTCTGTGTGTTCAGCAGGATGTCTGCAGGAGGGACTTAGAGTTGTTGTTTATATAATACATATAATGTCTCTGTTCTAGTGGTAAACTCTGAGAAGTGTTTCAGAAATAATGCTGGATGTGGTTTGGAACATAATATGGGGTTTAATCACCACAGCGTTTAGCTGAGTTTCCTCCTGGTAGAAAACTTTAACAGCGGAGAGAGAGCTGCATGTTCCAAAGGGGCGTGGCCAGCTTCAGCTCAGCTCAGATTTAAAGCGACAGTCACAGAATCAGCACTTCAGAAACAGGGCTGAAATAGAGGGATAGCGGACATGCTAAAATGCATGATCTGTTTGGTATTTTGAGCAAAACATGTCAGAGACATGTGTTTTTAAATATATTTAGCCTAATAGGAGACCTTTAAGCAATGTGTTCATCAATCAACTTAACAACAAGATGCCTTTGATACTACATGATATATGGTGCAGCGTCAAATAAAAGAATGCTTACAAGATCAGTGCCCAGAAATGTTACTTATTTAGACAAAAACAAAACTTTTCCTTGCTCATAATAATGCATCAAAATAATAAAAGTTATACCATAGGTTAGGAAATGTTTGAGGCACTGTAATTATTTAAACACGTACAAATGGTATATAAACTTTTATGATTATCACAGGGTTTAACTTGAAAATATAAATCCTTGCTTTCTGTCTCAGGACTTTCCTCACGCTCGGCAGCTGTTCTCCGCCTGCCTGGAGCTGGTTACCGAGTTCTCCCCGAAGCTGAGACAGGTGATGCTGAACGAGATGCTGCTGCTAGAGGTCCGTGCGCACGAGACCATGGCAGCCGAGGGCAGCAAGGAGCGACCCCCACCCGACCTGGTCAGCAGGGTGAGGGGATACCTGGAGATGAGGATACATGGTGAGAGGACGGAATCACTGGGAGTTGGCACCTGATTTTATCCTAACCATACTTTGTTTTCTGGCATTATCAATAGCTAAGAGACTTTTAGGGGCTCTCTAACAATCCATGTGGGAAGCATCACCTTTTGCTCACTCTTGCAGTGAAAATAAGGATCCTTTATTATGTTCGTTCATTATAGAACACAGAAAAACACACTGCTGCTTCTCTGTCCTGTGCAAAATACAAACACAGGCATCCCAAACCAATATAAAACACTGCGAACAATATCAGCACACACCTTCCAGATGCACTGAATTCTGTTTGTCTCCAGATCTGCCTCTGCGTCAGGTGGTGGGGGAGGAGTGTGTGGCCTTCATGTTGAACTGGAGGGAGAACGACTACCTGACCCTGCAGGTGCCGCCCTCTCTGGTCATGAACAACCCGTACATCAAGGTAAAAAGTCTGATACTGCCTCATTAATGCCCTCACACCTGAACTCTGCTGGGCTCCCATGAACACTTTGCTGGCTTTGTGGTTTTCAGAAATTGTATGTCTTAATATACAAATGAGGCATTATCTAATGCTGACATTCTTTTTGATGAATTGAGGAGAAATTGAAATAGACAAATAGACAGTTATTCAAATCTCTAAATGTTAAATTTAATGTTTTTTTTTCTTCTTAAGAATACTTAATGGATCAGTGCATAATAAAACCATGTTGTTTCCCGTAGTGTCTAGCATTAAGTAGCTTTATCTACTTGTTGCTCCTTTTCTATGTTAACTACAAAAATGATCAAGCACAACATTACAGATGCATTTAGAGACTAGCCGAATAACATAATGGAGCATTTAGCAGCTCGAAAGCCTGATATTTCCCTCAGGAATTGGAGGAGACAGAGTTAAAAGAGGAGTAAATGTTGGACTCAAATGTGTCAAATACTAAATAATAACCATGCTTTGTGTGTGCTCAATGCTTGACACCGACTTTATAAGGTGATAACAAGTCAAATAAATCAATTATTGCACATATTTGGTACCTTTTTGAAAACATTGGGATCTCCATGAGATGTTCCAAACAAAGACTTTGTGAAGATGGACCCTCCTCTGGCCGTGG
Organism: Eleginops maclovinus; assembly: GCF_036324505.1. Lineage (NCBI taxonomy): Eukaryota > Metazoa > Chordata > Actinopteri > Perciformes > Eleginopidae > Eleginops > Eleginops maclovinus. The sequence goes on along the minus strand of NC_086361.1, from coordinate 5,460,635 downwards.
GATGGAAGTAAACGCTCAGGTCTCTCGTGGTTTTCATTTGATTTATTCCCCCTCTGTTTCCTTCTGATAGATCGGTCAGCTGCTGGCTTCGACCTGCAAAGAGCTGCCGGGTCCTAAAGAGTGTCGGCGCACAGCCAAGGAGCTGTGGGACGTGGTGGTGCAGATTTGCAGCATGTCGGTCCAGCACAAAAGGAACAACGATGGCAGAGTGGGGCTCATCAAACACAGGGAGTCCTCTATGGGCATCCTGCACCGGTACGCTGCCACACACAGATTTAAGAATGACGCAAAGCACAACTATTCAGTGTATGTAAGCACACACAGCTGAGACTTACGCTAATGCTGGTTTGCTTTTTTTCTCTAACCCATTTAGGAGCAAATTCATCACTTTCATCAAGAAACTTAGAGTAAGTCATCAATAAACCAAACAGTCAAAACATTAAATCCATATTGGATGAGGTGCCGATGGTGCAAATGTGTCGTCTTGTTTCCCACAGGAGCCGCTGGTGCTGACAACCCTCATCTCCCTGTTTGTCAGGTTCCACAGCATAGTGCGGGTACGTCTGTGATTCCAGCTGTTCGATTTACAAATGTTCCACATCGATGGCACCCTGCGGAGTATTACATAGGCTGTGTGGTGTAGGACTCATTTTGGTTGCAACTTTAGCAAGTTTTAGCTTAACCTTTACCAATCATAGTAGGGAAATGTAGGTTCCAGAGCAGCAAAAGCAGTGAGAGGTAAACAGATGATAGGGCCGGTTATAGTTCACTCAAAGAGAATAAGAATACAAATGTAAAGGAACAGTACATATTAGATTAACAACAATAGAATTAGGTCAAAAAAGTTGTCAAGTGTCCTTAATTGTTTTTAACTAATTTTCATACAAGATTATCCTGTTATTTTACTTAAGTTTAAGCTTAACCTTTATTCATCACCCTAGGGTTATTCATGTTTCAAAGCAGCAAGAGAAGTAAAAGGCAGACACATGGTTTGGCAGGTAAATTCACACAAGGAGAAAAAAATATGTAAGGAACAGTTTTTATTAAAATTACAACATTAGAATAAGGTAAAACAAGTTCTGTAAAATGTCCTTAATTTATGAATGATTTTCATACAACATAACATATTTTGTGTTATATTTTTAATTAAGATAAGCTTGTATTAATCCCTGTAGGGAAATGTAGGTTTCAGAGCAGGGTGAGACAGGTAAGACTTCAAACGTTAAGGGACTGTGTAAATAACTCAAGTAGAACGGCTGTTCACTAAAAGCCTGGGCGAAGATTGCGTAACTTTTTACTTCATCACAAGATTTTATTGAACATTTCAGTAAATCCAGCCAGAATATCCTCTCTTCTTGGTCAACTGAAGGCGTTTTTAAATCTTAAAGAGGCCCTATCATGCTTTTCTCTTTATTTATAGTGTGTTATACAGGTTTTTGTGCATGAAAATGGTCTGCAAAGGCTGAAATCCCTATGTTCCTCCAGAGGGAGTTTCTCTCCCACCCCCCTGCCTGAAACGCCTCCATTGGACTATGTTTTCTTCCGTAACATAATGACATCACTGTGTTACACTTGCACTTCTATCGGCTAGCGCTCCAACACATTCTACATGATAGGGTAAGGGGCGGGACAGCTCTAAGAGTTTGACCAATCACAACAGAGCCGGCCAGCTAAACAATCAGAGCAGACTGGTTTCTGGTTTCAGACAGAGGGTGAAAAGAGGTGCTGCAGCACAGGCAGTATGAGAAACATAAAGAGCTTTCTGAACATTGAAGCATGGAGACATACAAAACACAAACATGAACCTGAACCTTAAAACTACATTTTAGTCTCATCATTTTTCGTGGAGATTATTGCATGTTGATCAGCAGCAGCCGTTGTTGCGTTCTCATCTTAAACTCTTGGTGCTGGCAAAAATGAAAAAGGGCTTCAGTGTCGCTCTAGGAGAATGAATACCATGTGTCAATCTGGACACTGAGTTGTTCTCTGCTTATCACTGATTCTCTCCTGGGTAACGTTCTGTTTCCTCCCTCTTTAGGATGATATTGTAAATGAAGTGACAGCCGAACACCTCACCATCTGGCCGTCTACTCTGCTAAAGTAAGAACTATTTTTTTCATGGTGAAATATTACAGTTTTTCAAACAAAGCCACTTAACGTCACTGTGTGTGTGTACCAGCATTCAGGCAGTGGATGTGGAGGCTGTGGCGGTGACAGTCAAAGAGCTGGTGTCCTATGCCCTCACCCTGAACCCTAACAACCAGTCCTGGCTCATCACACAGGCAGACATCTACTTTGGTGAGGAACGCACCAGCAGCAACCCTTCGTTTCCTGTTGTGACATCTGCAGTCAGAAGATGTGTCATGACATGTCACGTCTCAGTTTCCCTAAAGCCTGCTGTTTCTTTCTCGGTTTTCAGTTACCAATCAGTACTCTGCTGCTCTGAACCTTTACCTCCAGGCCGGGGCCGTGTGCTCAGACTTCTTCACCAAAGCTGTGGCTCCTGACGTCTACACCGACCAGGTACACACAGGAAACCCCTACTTTCAATCTGAACAGCAACACATTCTGATCCAATCAACAGCCAACTAAAACAAGTTTCTACAGTCTGACAATTTCAATACTACAACATCATGTAAACCTATGTGACATCTCGGTTGCAGGCCCAAATGTGTCGTGATTAATCCTTAAAATAACTCTGTCGCCTGCAGGTCCTGAAGAGGATGATCAAGTGCTGCTCAATGATGAACTGCCACACACAGGTCAGAGGTCATGTAGTCTTTTTAGACGGTGTGATAGTTTGTTTCAGAGTACAGTACACACTTTTTTGTCATTTATTTTTTTAAACAGAATCATTTCTTTAGTGCCTGCTTTTCCATGTTTAACTCGGTTACCTGTTGTCCTTATCAGGTGGCTGTTCTCTGTCAGTTTCTGCGAGAGGTGGACTACATGACGGCATTTAAAGCTCTTCAAGAACAGAACAGGTAGGACACAGTACAGTAAAGATTGACTGTGCTGTTCTGGACACCGCTCACCTCTTCTTTTGTCAACAGTCACGATGCCATGGACTCGTTCTACGACTACATCTGGGACGTCACCATCCTGGAGTACCTCACCCGTATCCTTCCTGTTAATGATTCTAAACTGCCTTATATCATACGCAGCTGATCGTACTTTAGGAAATAACTTTTAGATTCTGTTCTGAAAAGAAAAAAACGCTATCACTACGAGGTCCATTTTTCCCTTTTCCTTGACAGTGTGTTAAGATATTCATCACAAACGGGGCGAGACGGAAAAGAGACAAATAGCGGTAGGCAGTTCAAACCCCAGTTGGTTAAAGGTTTACTTTAACTGCTTTTGCACCAGGCTGTATATATAAAAACAGAATCAACTAAAATTCCACTCCCTTAAAGTTCAATCTATCTTTTTAAATATGAATCAAGTTTGTTGCTGTCATTTTGATCGAACTTTAATGTTGTTCAAATGGGGTTTGGAAGTCAGTTCTCTACCATGTCTGCCGATTGAAAATGCTTATAACCAAGTGGTTAAAAATGCTGTTGAAAGGGGTAAGATCTAAAACTCCAAATCAAGTCAACCAAATGTTGATAACCCTATGCTTCCAGAGAGGCTACAGTAATATGTCCTGCGTTCCCTCAGATCAAAGCTATCGGCCAGACGGAGCTGAACACCAGTAACCCGGAGGAGGTGCTGCAGCTGGCGGCTCAGAAGAGGAAGAAGAGGTTCCTGCAGGCCATGGCCAAACTCTACTTCTAGGAAACGTGTGAACCACCGTCAAGACACGGGGGGATTGTATATTTTTTATTTTGTGGTAAAATAAACTTCTAAAATAAATACAGTTCATTTGTACACTTGCAATCATTTAAAATCAGAATAAGAAAATAAATTGCCCTGAGTTACACAAACAATGGCTTGTTTACAACAGCAAGAATATGTTCTTTAATCAGCTGGAGCTTTCCTCAAAGGAAACAAGCTATACTGAAAAATCATGTTTACACATTAGCTGTGGCATTAACAGTTTCAATCCATTTTACAAACTATTTCACATTTTATCTGACCCTGGAGCAGTGTTTCAAAGATGTATCTGTTGACATCAACATATTTCATATGCTACAAAAGTAAACAATTGCACACTTTCATTTCCTAGAAATGACAATTCCACTCTGAAAACATTTATTTTCTGAATTAAGGCACCCAGTTGCTAAAATCAATCATAAAAAAAAAGCTTTGGCCAATATTTAGAAAGATATGACCCTGGATAATGCATTCAGTGGCACATTTCCCGTCCGCAGGGGGAAGTAAACCATCAGTGTTGCAGTTTACAGTCTGTTCCCGCCTCTGGTTTGGAGCAGTTTCCAGTACACTCGAGCTTTTCTTGTTGGGACCTGAACCCCGTGTCCTGTTCAATCACACTCTTCAGAGTCTTCCTCTTAAGCTTCAGTATGAGCAGCTTTTCTCCGTGCTGCTGGGAGGAGTGAGGAACTGGCCGTTCACTTCGTTCTGACTGACGCCCTGCTGAAATAAGACAAGTAAAAAGTCAGAAACCAATAAAATAACTGCATTCATTAATATTATTAGGTGTTTTGGCAGTTGTTTTTTTAGTATCCTTAAACGATACAGCTCTATAACATGTTTTAATAATGGTCCCTTGAGTTACAGGTGTGTTAATTCAAAATAAAAGAACTCCACACCCACTGAGTCCATTCCCCTAACTAAGTCCATTGAATTTGCAAAAGTTTAAATGTTTCAGGCTTTGTATTTATAGTCCATTTTAAACTAAATGTTGACAATTTTCTTGATTATTTAGTGGATAAAAAAAACAGTCAAACCGCACTATATTCTGCTCCATTATCCAAGTTCCTACTGTGACTCTTTGTCATACATCACAATAAACTGGACATGTGTTTAGTTTAGTACATGTCACTGTTGTGGCCTTCAAGAGTTGTGATGAAAACAAGACCACTACCATACTGTGAACAATGTATTTCAAGCCACTCCTAAAAGTTGAAATATCCATATCATCGGTCCTTCAAATTCAATCCAACTCTTACTTTGTTTGGGAAGAATGCATTTACTCTTTAATAACACTTGGCTCTTATTGTTAAGGAGGCTAAATGAATTGAGCGTAAGTCATCCGGGGAAGATCAACTAATGTAATATCTCAACAGAAAATACGAACCAGCATGGTCATGTAGTCCAGGTGCGTCTGGATGTTGTGTCTGTCTTCTTTCTTTATTCTTACAAAGTCTCTCAGTGCCGCTGTGCCACAAAAGCCAACTGCCTCCACAGAGGGGGCCATCCAGCTCACACACTGCTGCAGGGAGTGTGTACACAGACCTGAGAACACACAGTTAAACACATTTACACACTGTTGGTGGGAACATAACGCTTTGAATAACAGCTCAGAAACTGAAATCTGTGCCTCAGCTCTTTCGGATACAATGCTAATCTTACCTGAAACTTTCTCCACTGTTTCTTGATTAATGAAATGGCTCAGCACCGAGGCAGCCAACACTCGATACTCAAAGTCCAGAGAGTTTATGTTGAGCATACACAAGTCTAAAAGCTGGAAAACACAAAAAGATACAAGAGAAAAAAGTATTAGACATGAGCCAGACTTAAACAGAAAAATAAATAGCATTTATACAAGCTTGAGTCTCTTTTTCTTAAGTTACAGGACATGAACATGTGTTATTGCCATAAATACTGACACATAGCTTTACTCTGGTATAACATATAGAAAGACAAGAGATATATCTGATTGAATACTGCTGAGGTAGTGCGGTTCATCTGAATAAAACCCAAAAAACAACACTTGCTCATTTTTAGTTTTTTTAACTTAACTGTGAGACAGTGATTTGTGTCAGTATGTGTGCTTAGAAATTGAGAATCTGATCCTAACACCTACCCGTGTCATTTGCACGTAAGCCTCCTGTGGAAACTGCGACTCCAGCAGGTCAGAGTTTGTGGTCATCGATGCCATCTGGAAGTAAAGCTTCAGCCAGGAGACGGCTGTTTCAGGACACAGGTTCCACCTCAGTGCCTGTGTGAAATAGCGCAAGTTGAGTTATACAAATATCACAGCTGTCTTATTGATACAATTAAGAATAAGGAGTCAAAATGTCAATATGTAGGTATACTTATTAAAGTATTACCTTCAAAATGATGAGCTCCATCTGCAGGATCTCCTCTTCATAGTAAGTCCCTGCAGTCACATAGGCCATCTGTGAGAGCTTGGGGGGACAGGCTTCCTACAATTAGAGAAAAATGGCTTCATAATTAGAAAAACAACCAGTCATATCCAAACAAAATGCAGCTGTGAAGCCATCAAGCATAAATACCTCCTTGAAAGTGTATTGACACAGGTTTTGATTCTCAAATTGCTGCAGGTTTTAGTTTGTTACAATGATTCGATGCCTGCCCATTGGTCCTTACCTCCATCTTGGATGCTATAAACAGACAGGTTATCCCGATGAGCTGCAGCATGTTCTTCTCAATGTTCTCCTGCGTCAACATGAAGCGGTCAAAGTAATCCTGAGCCAGGTAGAACGTCTGCCTGTGGAGAATGTAGGCCTCACTCACCTGAGGAAACAATGACAAAAAAGAAAGAAGGTTAACACTTCTCTGTGATGATGGATCTATGGTAAAGTCATTTACAGTACTTTTTCAATATTTGTTTCAGTTTTGATACTATTAGGGGAACATTTCATAATTGGAAAACTGAAATTGAGTTTTAGTAGCCTGATATTACATTTCATTATAATAAACAAGGCTTGAGCACTAGTTTACAGACATAAATGTTTAACTGACAAATATTTCATGGAGCATGTTTGTGTGTTTCGTTAAGAACCATTTACTATAGAAAAAGTACAAGCAAGACTAACGTACCTCAATTAACCAGTCAAGGAGTATCGATCTCATTCTGGGTTGTAATGCGGGGTGTTTCTGCATGAAGCTCTTGCTGTGTCTGTAATTCTGCTCCCTGCCCACCATCTTCACCCACACATCTTCAGGAGATCCCCATCTGTCACAGGCAGAAAAACACAGGTGCAACAAATAGTCATTAACCAAATAAATAAAAAACCAAATGGGCAACTAGAACGTCCTAGTGTTTTCGTGTTCTGACATTACAATAAATGAAATATTGTTGGGTTTATGAAGACTATATTAAACTGTCCAGCAGAGGATATCAGTGAGAAGTAAATTAGTCATACAAGGCTGAATGATAAATGAAACTCACCCAAGAGGAGGCAGAGGGGACGGCTGAACAAGTGTATATGTGGAAGTGAGAACTGCCTCACAGTCGACTCCCTTCACAGCAGCTTTGATGAGAACACAAGGCTCAGCTACACACTCAAGTACTGTATAATTCTGAAATAGAAACGAGAACATTGAATGCAACATAGGTTTATGAACAGAGAGTTATAAACAGCAGAGGATACTTCTGCAGAGCCGATATGATCTTGAAGAAAAGGACGCGTTTCTATTTTGCCCTTCCCATGACCTAAAGGCAGGTTACACAGTTCAATGGGAGGACCTGAGTGATGTTTGGGGGGAGTAAGAAGGATTTGGCTCTTAATAACTTTAGTGTATTCTTTTGAATCCCTGATGGCACTCTTTGCTCCTAATTTTACTTAAAGAAAACAGTACCTAACTTTGTTAACTGTATTTTTTGTGACCTTGAACAGACTTCACTAATAGATATTTTGTAATGCCAGAATTTCTAAGAACAAGGTTTTCAGCTTCTCAGATATGGAGATGTCCTGTCATTAAATAGTGAATATCTTATCACATAGATATCGTTTTGGTTTTAATCTGAGAAAAAGATATTTTTTAAGACTTGCCAATATTTAGGATATAAATACCCCTTACAGTTTATTCCACATTCTATATACATATAATCTGTGAACTACTCTAAATTCAAAAGCTTTTTGCACTTGTGGTTAGATGATTAACTATAGTTCATTGTCTTAGTACCTGTACTCTGCACAATGACAATTAAGTAGAATCTATTCTAATGACAGACATACCTTCTCACACTGCAGCTTTGACGGGGGCTGGATCTTTTTTCTGTTGCTTTGCTGAAAAGGAAGGAAATAAGTTGTATGTCAGATGTCTGTGTATATAACAACTAATCAAAAGTGTTCTGTAGCCTCATAAATTACTTGTTTATTACCTTAGTTACTTTGCCTTTCTGCCCTGGAGCGTTTTCAAATCTGTTCTGCAAGCGACCACTGCAAAGAAAACACATTGAACACAACATGGAGCTGTAGATTTTACAACAGAACAACTAGCTAATCATCACACATAATAATTCATATAGCAGCACAATGGGTCTTTACCTTCGTCTAGGCATGGTTGTGGATGTTTCTGTGAGAGCAAAGTTAGAGTTAACCAGGAAGTTGGCTCTCTTATGGAAACAGCTTCAACCAGCTGCAGCAACCTTGCACAAAACAAAGATGCATTCAAAACCGAGCCCAATGAAAATACACTTTCATACTGTCACAATTTAAGTCTAAACATACCGCCAACCTTATTAATGAGCGCGTAAAATAAGCACACTCACCAACAGCCAATCTGCAGCTAAAGCCACACTTTATATGGCCTTTAGGGATATGCGAGGGCTGAAGATCCTGCAGTTTTAAGCTACAAAACCACCGTGAACGCTACAAAGAAACATGCAGTGAAAGCCCCCCCCAAAAAGCTACAACTCTAGCAGCAACACAAAGGCCTGGGGAGGACATTTTGAGTAGTACCAGTGATACGATGGCTTGAATTCAATACTAACCGAGAACTACACGATCAATAGTTATGCAACAACCGATACGTTATGGTTTGTTTTACGTGATATGTATAGTTAGTTACATCATCATTTCGACGCATTAATATCCGACTTTACAAACCAGGAACACACAGCAAAGTACTCATTCAAACGCTGCTTCCTCACCACATATATTCCAATAAAAGTCACCACCACTTCTTCTTATATCCAGCTAGTATTTGCTAACTGTGATGCTTGCTTGCTAAGCACATTACAACTCTACCTACAAGCTCGACAACAACCGAGTTTACAAAATTATCAGTAAAATAACAAACAAACTACTGTTTTAAATGTAGCATATACGTACACACTACCCCATAACTTACTTGTAAATGACCCAGAACTATAAAGGTACAACTCGTGGCTAAAGAGGTTAGCTAACTCTTCAGGAGCCGTAATGTTTGCAGCTTACCGAGTCGGTTCCGAGCCCAAATTAAACTCGATTCCAGTTGGCGCTGGCGCCAACGACTCAGCATCTGCCGCACATTGCGCATGTGTGTAAATACTCCCAACCCTCAATCTGACAGCTCTTTACCTCAAACATTACCTAGAGATTGCAATAGGTTGACATATAACGTCTAGACAACTAACTGTAATGGTGTAGTCATTCACTTTATGTATTTGTTCTATTCGTTTTATTTTCAACCTCTCTAATCCGGCAATAGGAGTTTGTTCGCTAACTAACGTTAAACTAGCAACTTAATAGACAAACATTAGGGTAGTGTTTATTTTCTTAAATCAAATGTTTGGTTTAAGTATTATTACGTTTTTATTGTTATAGGAAACTTGTAAAAAATACATGAATCCTATATTAACATTTCTTTTTTTTGTTTCTGTCAGTTGCTTTTTCCGGTCGGTCTGTGGTGGGCGGGGCTACAGAACAGCACAGCCAATAAGAGAGCAAGAAGATTTGAGCGCGTGCTCTTGGCGCCGGATGTAAACAAAGCAGGCAGCTGTCAAGGCTGTCAGGCTGAGGGATCCAACAGAGTTTTACAGGGTCATGTCAAAAGTCATAAAAACAGACATCTTACATCTCCTCTGTAATAATAAAGTTTATAAATCCTTCTTCTTTTTTTTAAACCAAAAAATTATTGAAAGTCTGTCATTTCTAATCAGCCTTTCAAATACCAGCCGCAGGTAAAGTGTAGTTCGTATCCATGTGAATAGGTCGAGATATTTAAACTTTTTTAATGTTTGTATATACGTAAATGTATTTTATTTTCCATTATATTGCTGATATTCAATTGTATCATAAAATATTTAGTGATGGTTTATACATTTGATGTGATGTGTGAGTGGTGTGGAATTGAATTTCATTGTGACTTTCTGTGAATACTGTGAAAAGTCTGGAACCGGCACCACCACAAACTTGATATAATGTCGCCCCCTTGTGGATAAATATAGTTATACGTCGTAACTTTAAAACAAAATAACATTGAATTTAACCCAAAGTTGAGAGACATTTTGTAGCTCACCAGACTCCCCCCCAATACCTTATGAATTTAATCACTGGACCATGAGTTGGTTATTGTATTATTCAGTTTTATTATTATTGTTCTGGACTTGGTCCCGCAGTTCATGGTAAATAAAATCATACTACATATGATATCTTAAATATAATGTTAAATGCACCATCATTTCGATGTAACAGCATCAATTTAACACAAGTTAAATGCAATACATTACATAGAATTACTAAATGACATGAACTTTCTCTATAGGATCATCTTTTCCAAGTGCCTAGTTGTAATGTAAAGAGAGCACTTTATTTATTATTATTAAAATACTCCTGAGGTGTCAGGATCAGTGTTGGGTGTAACGCATTACAAAAGTAACGGAGTTACAGTAATGTATTACTTTTAGCTCTAACGCAGTAATATAACGCATTACTTCTGAAATGTGGGTAATGTTAGAGCCAGTATTTTGTTTTTGCCTAGAAAGGCCACCTAATTATGACGTTTGTAGTCAACTCACTGTAAAGGACTACAAAAATCCCACGGCCCCGGGCTAAAAGACACAGTAATGGGCAACCTGTGTGGGAGACGCCGTCGAGGAACAGTTTTTAACCTTACAAACCTTACAAACTGTACACATCGTACAAGTACCATTGATAGAAATACAAGGAAGGAAGTTATAGGGGAAGAATATACAGCAGGTTACAGGGCCGTGCAGAGGCTCCACTAACATGTTACTAATATCCAGAGGTGGGACCAAGTCATTGTTTTGCAAGTCACAAGTTAGTCTCAAGTCTTTGCTTTCAAGTCCCGAGTCAAGTCCCAAGTCAAGACCGACAAGTCTCAAGTCAAGTCCTACCGTTTCAGTTTCAAGTCCTTTCGAGTCCTTTTAACAATGGAGAAATAATATTTACACAAATCATGTGTGCTTTTAAGATCTGTATATATTTATCAAACCAAGAACATTGTTCAAACACATTTGAAATAAACAAAGGCAAATGTAATTTCCACAGAAAGTGCTGACATTGTATTTCCATTGCTTATTGTACTATAACTCTCTCAAAAGATCCTCACTTTTGCAAAACACTCTTCCCCTTAAAACTTAAATCTAGCCTTGGACTAAAAAACATGTCTTCGCCCTCAAACAGGTATTTGGAGGATCACAAAAACAGTTGAATGTAACTTTTCCAAATGTGTTACCACTTTACAAAAAATATTTCAGTCTTTTTAACTCATTTCAAAACCTAATTGTAACCTTAACCTTTTCAAACATGTTACCACTTTATACAAGATATCCTCACTCCCAAAAAAGTGTGTGGGTGTGTGTGTGTGTGTGTGTGTGTGTGTGTGTGTGTGTGTGTGTGTGTGTGTGTGTGTGTGTGTGTGTGTGTGTGTGTGTGTGTGTGTGTGTGTGTGTAAGGGGACTAGATGTGAAGTGTCATGAACATGACAATGAACAGAGTTGTGCTTTTCTATGTCAGGGCGCTCAGCTGCATTGCAACTACAAAAGATCAAATTGGCCAAAAGTCTGTCAGTCATTTGTTCACAATGGGGAGCACTAGAGGCAGGCACTGCCAAGACCCTGGTGACCACTCGGAAGAGTGAAGGAAGAGACTTCATGTTCAGTGCCCAGAACAAAAGGGCGTTCTGTCCTTCGGCTGTGTCTAGGTAGTGACTTAGCTGTAGTGCTGGAGTGGTCCCAACATCCTTCTTCTGCCTCTTATGGTATGCAGCAAACAGCCCTTCTCCTTGTCCAAGGTCCTCTTGCTCTTCTTCATCAACCAGAGGCACAGAGCTTTAGATGATCACACTGGAGAACTGTCTTTACTTGCCTTGCAGAGTTGAGTTCCATCTTGTGTTGACTGCAGCAGGGGCGCCTTTCTGTTCCCCAAATTCACTATCAAACACATCTTTGAATGTTGTGTGCAGCAATGAGCTAAGTTTTGATAACTTGGAAAGAGAAGGACATGCCACTTTTGTTTCTTTCAAACCGTCTCCCACCACCAGCTGAAGAGTATGCGCAAAACACTCCAGGCGCTGTTTCTTCGCCATAGCAGCATCTACCGTTTGCTGTTCTTCCAGGGTCACACCAGAGATCAGGGTCATCAAGATGATCTCCGTCATCATCCTCTTGTTCACTGGGGAAGCACACAGTGAATGCCTTTCGCATTAGCAACATTGTCACTAATAATGTAGTCCAATTTATCTTTGATGTTTTATTCATTGCATTTTGACTCAAATTGGTCACAGATTCGTTCAGCTGTGTGTGAGCCTTTGAAGCGATTGCAGGCCAAGAGATTTGCACTGTGCTGACACTTCTCATGAATGATGAAGTTGCAATAATTTACAACACTTATAGCCTTGGTTGCTGGGTAACGATACACGAACTCAAAGATCGTAATTCTTCATTTGGCTTACAAACTGACGGTTTTATGCGTTCACTAAACAAAGATTACGGAAATTAAACACCACTTCCATCAAAAAAGCTTGTTGTAAAAATCATAACTTGTTGGATCTAAGACCTAGGTTCGCTAGCTCTGTGCCTGCCTGTGCGCGCTATGGTGCGTGCCGACCCTCACCTACGAGAACCCGCATGAGAGATGTGACGCAGTACTTAACCCCGCCCCCCGGGCGAGATGCCCCAACATTTCAGAGTCCCACCAACTTCGACGTAAACGCTCTCAACCCCTCCCCCTATTCGCTGATTCGACCGATAGAATTCTGAATTCCAGTAATCGTACGTAATGAGTTCTTGCCCAAGTCTCACTTACAGGAGCAAAATGAAATTGGGCGGAAGTACGTAGGCTGGTATAGCCAGGCTAACATCAACCAGCTCTGACTGGGGCATTCCAAGTCGCTCGCAGGCCAGCGAAGAGATGTAATCCCTCCACCTGGTCCTAGGTCTACCCCTCGGTCTCTTCCCAGCTGGACGTGCCTGGAACACCTCCCTACGGAGGCGCCCAGGTGGCATCCTCACTAGGTGCCCGAACCACCTCAACTGGCTCCTTTCAACGCGAAGGAGCAGCGGTTCTACTCCGAGTCCCTCCCGGATGACTGAACTTCTCACCTTATCCCTAAGGGAGATGCCAGCCACCCTGAGGAGAAATCCCATTTCGGCTGCTTGTATCCGCGATCACCCCCACATTTGCCATCAAAAATATTAGTGCATGACTGCATTTGAGTCCAGCGTTCTTTCCATTGCTTCACAATCAAATCTGTTCCACTTTATCATAGGGGGAATAACCATATCAATAGAAATCCACTCCTTGTTTTCCGGGTTTCCTACATGCACGCAACAAGTCTATGCTGAGTCGGGTCAACGACAGACAGACTTCAGCAAGTCAGTCAAAATGTCCAGCTTTTGCTATCTTTTTTCCTAGGTACACATTTTATGTTTCCTCATAACTTGTATGAGATATTTTGTTGCATGACATTAATGTAGGGCTATATGTTGCCTCAAAGTTACCTCATTCTTTTCTAATTCACTCTGTTTTTTAAAATCCTCATCTTTTGCTCTCATTAAATAGAGAATAAAGTGCCACAAAAGTTGTCAGTGTCAGTCCTGTGTATTACACCAGAACATAATAGTAGTCAGTAATTGCAGACCATGCCAGCTCCAAGGAAAAACGATGAAAGATGGAGATCATTTTCAATCTAAAATATGGTAAAATGGGGAGGACCCCCAGAAACCCCCCCCCCCCGCTAAAATATGTCCCCCCCAAACTCAAAGTGTTGCTGAACCCTTGAAAGTATCTCAAAGTAATGCAAAATAAGTGTAATGCATTACAGTTCAGGAGACAGTAATAATGTAATTTAACTTATTACTTTAAAGAGACAGTAATAAGTAATATATCTATTACATTTTGGAAGTAACTTGCCCAACACTGGTCAGGATCATGTACGGTGTGTGGGTCCTGATATATAGTATGAGTGACAAAGCACAGGCTTCACTTCCAGTCATGCTTTGTGCTAAATGGGAAGTTCTGTCACTCAGATAAAGAGGGAACAAGAGAGGAAGCCTCACTCAGTGCCAACAGGCTCCGTAGATGTTACACTGTTTCCCCTTTCTGTCTACAACATGAAGCTGCTGAAATGCATTGTAATCATCCAACTGAGCTGTCTTTGCCTAGGTAATGTATACAGTTTTATACAATTATAGACAAGTGCAAAACATAGTTCACAAACTGAGCTATGGAGCTTTTTTGAAACCAATGAGACGATAATAGATTTTTATTTTTTCAATATAAAGTGATGTATTCAACACAATCTTTTTAAATGTGCGAACACCAATAGCACATAAAGTTTGTTATTAAATTTCAGTGTAAATGAAATAACAAAACATGGAAGGGAAATCATAGAAGCTGTTGTCTTCTTTCCTTTTTTCTGCTGCTATTTATCGTAAAAGAAAGAAAGTAGAACCATCCAGTGAAAAAATTCTGGCATTATATTGTTAAGTTTGCTATTTATTTTTCACTGTATTTTAGAAGAATCACTATAGCCTGTGTATGCATTTTTAACTTTTTAAAAAAGTTTATAAGTCATTATTTTCATTTGAAGAAAAAGTTTTCCTTAATGAAAAGGCCCTGAAAATATATTGATGGTGTAGCGGTTAAACGTTTGTAAAGGAATCATTAAAAAAAATCTATAGTTTGGAAGGAAAGTGGATAAAGCCCATTGGTGTAAGTTTCATATACATTTATGATTTTGAAAAATATTTTTGTGTACTATTTTATTTGGCTAACCCTTATTTCCAATTAATTTTATTATATATATATTTTATAAGCACAACCCGAGGAGCATGCCTTTTGTATATCACTACACTAATTACCTATTGTGTGACCAATACATTTTTGAATAGTTTTACTATTTAAGATTCATTTACAGCAAGTGGAAACATAAAACTTAGATGTAAGAGAAGTTTATTGTGGTGTGAAAGGTAAAACATAAGAGATTACACATGGCAGATAATGAATCATATACGAGGGTTTACGCATATTCCACTTGGTCTGAATGCTGACCCACAATAGTGAGACATTTGGTCAAGTGGTTAAAAAAGTGAGTTTGATGTGGTGTGTGGGTTAAAGGCCAATATGAACTAGATGCCGACATTTTACACATAGGTAAGGTAATGCATGTTTTTCTATTTCCCTTTCAACAGTCCGAACTGAAAACCAGGTGAGAGCCGAGGGAAACTATTCAGGAGCGGTAATACAAGAGGCATTCAACAGTAAGTTAAATATTTACCTGAGCTGCTAATTTATCATTAAGAAATATGTTTTCTCTACCCTTTCCCACACACACGTATACCACTGTTTAGGATGAACACATAATGCAGAGAGCGTATAAATATTGTCTCTCATATTGTCACAGGATGTGGGGTGACCTCCTTGTGATACGCATCGCTGAAGTTTGCAGGTGCAAATCAAACAGTGAGACAGTGAGACATTCTCCCTCAACTGCACCTTCACCATGCAGTCTCTAAAACATCTCAAAGAAATGTATCTTCTTAATAAGTACAATCTTATTGACAAAAATAAATGCTGATGTTCCCTAAAAAAGCTGATGGAATTATAAATTAATACAGAATTGTGAATTTTAAAGACAACAATAAACACGAAGGCAAGTGTCACTATAAACACAATTTAAAACAAACTGTTCTTTTATCTTGACGATACAAACAGGAAATGTGAGGGAGCAAAGGGTATTTTTGGATCCTAACACAAAGTTGCCTAGCAAAAATAAAAAGAGGATGTTGTCATTATATGTGCCCTGTGAATTTACCACGGAAAAGGTGTATTTAAATTGCTATCGAATATCAGATTTAAAAGAAATCTCAAATACAGAAAGCTCTAACTATATATAATTTAGTCAGGTTCAGTCACTCATTACAACCGTATAGATTGCTTAACTCCCATTATTTGTTATTTCTATTAATACTGTTGATACATGTTTATTCTTATTTTAAATGTATTCTTTTTATTGCTGTGTATATTCCATGTGTAATATCTCTGTTTCTTCTTATTCTGTTACTGCCACGTCACGTGAATAAAGGTCTTATCTTATCTTACAGAAGAATTTGCCCCCAAATACTCTAAGTAATACGTTTATATAAATAGTTGGATCTAAATGTCAAACAATTTTCGTCAGTATGAATGAATTGAATGGATGAAAGTTTGGTGTTCTTTTATTTAATGTGCTTTTTATGTGTAAGTATCAACATCATACACTTATGGTGGCTGACAGGTGCAATTTTGCTACAACGGTCCAAAATACTTCCATTAGGAGCAACGCTCTGCCAAAACAATGCAGATTTAAAAACACAAATGTTCTAAAACACATGCAACTTAAGAGACATCTTCACCAACTAGACAACACATGCATGGCATTTAGAAAACATTCACCAAACACGCGTAGGGTTTACTAAAAGGTACGGAAAGTAGGGCTGCGTAGTTTGACAAAATACTCATATCAAGGTATTTTTCCAAATTATAATAGTATAACGGTATTTGTTTTTCAATGATTGGAAACGTATGTACAAAATAACAAGTGATCAGTGGTGCGCCTCATGAGACTTGTGGTGAAGGAATCAGAATGCATGCAACAACTGCAAAATGCAAATCCTTTTATTTTGCAAACGTTGCATACCAGATAACAACAGAACAACTAAAAGCAAAAGCACTGTTTGAAAATGTAAAAAAATCCCCCCTTCCCTGAAACTGCAGAGTGCACATTTAAATACTTATTTTATGATCCATGATCGACCTTCAAACTTAGGTTCAGAAATGAACTTAATAAACCTTGCTTCAAGCCAAGGTACACAACACAGACACAATTCAAGTATTTAAACAAATAGAAGTTGTCCAGTCTCATTTTCTTCAGTGTCAATCTTTACATTCAGCTTCACGTTATTGCTACTGCTACTACGCTTGGCGCTGTACCCCAGCATTCATTTCAGCCGTGCACCGCTCGAGCGCCCTTCACCACTTTTTCAACGTTATTGCGGTGAAATGGTATACCGTCCAGCATGGAAAGTACATCAAAGGATTTATTTTGGGTAAAGATAAAGAGGAAAGTCCTTTGGTCCAGTTATAGTGGCTCTTCTTTATATCTTTTTTGGTTTGAGGTTTACAAGTGTGTCATTAAAAAAAATTAGGAGAGCACAGAATTAGACAACAATGAGTTTAGGAAATCATCAAATTCTGCTTTAAATGTATTTTTAGCAGCGGGAGGTAGATAGTTGGTTAGCTAGTAAGTAGGAGTAGATTAAAATGTATTCAAAAGCAAATTGCATATATTGGATCAAAGAAGGCTAGATGGAAGATTACGCATGGCAGATTACTTATTGATGATGCAATTTCCTTTCATCTTTCACCAACAATGCTCTAACCCAAATGCAAAAATATAAACATGTATGACTGTCGTAGTGCTGTTTGTACTCACAAGATACCCAAATATTCTATTAATTCTGTTAATCTGCTGCTGAAATACTCCCAAACAAAGCCCCACTTCCTACTGTTAATTAACATTTTCCAGAAGTTACAGTGCCCAGCTGTTTCTGGGAAATAACCAAGCTTTAAAAAAAAAAAAACTTTAAATTTGGGACATTATTTTCAAGGATACTTCAGTCAAATACAGACAGGGAAGGAGCTATGAAAGTATTAGGAAACTGACCACAATAAAACAACAACAAATGACAGTTCTCTGTTTGACTAATTTGTTCTTCTGTTTCTATGTCCCCTCAGGTGACCCTTATGTTCACAGACTTGCTGGTAAATGCAGCTTCATGCTGAGGATGGGTGGAAACAGGAGCAGTGATGTGGTGGCTTTACCAGCAGACTCTTTGGATGAGCTGACTGAACAGATGTGCCAGGATCTGGACTGTGGCAGCGTCTTTCATGTGAATAAAACCAACTCGCCTTCCAATGCCACCTGCTTTCACGACTGCTGGTACAGAGATGGTCGTTTGCAGAACTGTTCACAGAGTGAGGGGAGTAACTGCTCTGTGATCGTTGAAGTTGTCTGCGGTGAGGTTTTTATTTTATTTTTCATGTACTGATAATATGTTTGATATGAAAAGAATTCCCTGCTTTTATTTTCCTTTTCAAAAACACTATTGTTACATTTGATTGTGAATCCTGCAATGTTGGCCTCACTTTCAGAATTGTTTAACATTTTATAAATGTCTTTAAATATATTTTTTTGTATATTATGATTCTACTTCTCCCTGAGTTTTCTTAGTTTTCTTCTTCTAAATTAGGCCTACAGCATGGAGAACTACTTCCTTATATGATAAGACATGATGTCCCTTCTCATAATAACACTTTAAATATTTTAAATACAATATATACTCCTTTTCCCCTCCAGAAATGTTATTCAGTTGCATGTGATTTTCGGGAAGAAATACTCCATTTGCAAGGACTCAAATGAACGTCTCTGTTGTACTGTAACTGTTATCAAACACTGCCATTACAGCAGGGACTTTTGCAGACATTTGGAGGCATTATTGCTCTAAACTGGAAAAAGGGCCTCCCCCCAATTAAGATAGTGTTTTAGAGCTCTTATAAGGCATATAATATATATATAATATATATATATATAAGGCATTGTTGTAAGTGCTCAAAAAATGAAAGCATTATTACTGTTCTCCTTTTCACACTATAAAGGAGTTCAAAGATGGAGCTGTCTCCAAAAGAAACATTTTACATATACTTGTAAAATATATATATATATATACTTATACAGAATTATTAGAATCAGAATAAAGTAACATATACACTTCATTCTTTAATGCTATAAAAACATACTAAGATAACTGAACACTAGTGCAGTCCGTTACATTTGAATGGATTGTGGCTGCACTCAGGGATTGTTGTGAGTCCCATTAGACTGGAGAAGGTTATATATAGTCATTCATGAGTAATATTTTACTTGATCACCAAGCTCTTAAATGTGTTCTGAACTGAAGGCTTGGGGTTAGCCCCCAACAGAAAATATAAACTTCACTCAGCACAGATACAAGCTTTGCATTTATCACTGATTTAAATATATTTTTTAATACGTTATTAGTGTACTCCAATTTATGTACTTGCTTGACATAATCACATGCTGCAGCTGCCGTGCTGGCACCTTTTATCCAGCTCTGCAAAGTCGCAGTCCTTTTAGCTGCCTCCTTCAGAAATCTCTCTCTCTGCTTCAGTCTCCTCTGTCTTGAAGGCATTCTTAAGTACAGAAATGTAACATTAGGCTATGCATAAAAAAACAAACAATTATTACATTAACTAATTTGAACAGTAGTTCACATCTCATAACAAAATAATCTAAGGCGACTACTTGCATTCGTTGACTTGATTTTTAAAATGAAAACCAGGGACATTATTAGTTTTGCGGTCCATATCTCATTAAAATATCTAATGTTAGTAACTATTAAAGAAAACATGGGGACAATTCTGTTTTAATGTAGTTTGACCGTTGTAACGTTGTGCGGATACTGATTAAATAGGGCTTCTAACTAATTACTTTAAATAAACTCACTAATTAATGAAACCAGTTCAACACGCATTATTATTATTCTTATCATTCTGTATGGGCGCAGTAACGGTAAGGTATCTTAATAAGTCCCCTGGTTTTTCCCCTATAGCCTACTCTAACTGCCATGAGAAAACTCAAAATCAATTTGCCAAAATCCGACACTAGAGGTAATAAATATTATATATATAATACGTAAAATGTGTAACCACACACTTAGCGATATAGAACATAAATAATAAAAACTTACCTGGTTTAAAACACTTTTGTGGTCATCAGGGGCGTCTCTGCATTAGGGGCCGGGCCCCACCACTACTGGCCGCTGTGGTGCAGTTCACAACATGATCAATAGGCTAATTTGATTTCCACTAACAACAAGTAATATATGTGTATTTTATTTCCTAACTAACATTATTGCGTGTTTATTACATGATATGACATAATATGACAATGGTAGCGCTGTAACTGTCTGGTACATTCCAAATCGCTTCCTGTAGCTACGTGTTGAGTAATGGTCGCGCTTCACCTAGCAGTCTTTCTCAACGGGCATGGGGCTGGTTGAACCAGGTTAGCAGTCAAACACACAGTGTGCTTGCTCAACGCGATTTCAATGATGAGCTGTGGGGCACAACGGTTTTGGCCCCATAGCCAATGAAAAATAATAGAAGGACATACGTCACATATTACCATCCACCGTTGACGCAGAATTCTGTACAGTTAGACCAATCAGAGTTATTTGTTTGATGCATTTTTATTTGAAAGAAACAATAGTAATGTGTTAATTCCCTTTGCCCGTGACAGGCAGAGACATTTTGTCAGTCCAAGTTTCTGTTCTGAAGCGGCAGGTGCCATTTTGTTCTTTGCTATTGAGTCAGACCTTTATAGTTGTATATTACTTACATTTCTTTTTTTGTGAGTTAGTTAAGTAATGTTAGTGAGTGTAGCTGAATGACCTAATCTTAGCAAACACTGCTCAACTTTACGGCTTGTTCGTCATTGAGGCTGAGTGGGCTTTTTGCTAGTGGCTGCTGTTAGCCTAACTTAGTTAACGTTAGCTGCGCTCCACTGGCACCTAGCCGTTCCCATTCCCATTGAGACGGAGGAGTTGTTCTGCCAGGTGCTAGGCCCACTGGAGAACCGGGAGCTGCCACTACCTCATCAGTCTCTGCTAGTGCGGCTGTTAACGTTCCATGTCCCATCTTGCTTGAGGACGGAGGAGTTGTTTCTGCCAGGTGATAGGCCCACCAGAGAACTGCCACTGGGGTCTTGTGGACTGAGTGCAATCGTGGTGAGTGAAGCCAGTCCAAAATGAATCAAATCGATAATTTACTCATAGCTAAATTTAGTACCTTGCCATTAGAGCAGACATTGGAGATTAAGCGTTTGGGACCACACCAGCCAGTTCATTTTAATATTATTCAGTCTGGAAAGGACAGAAACCGCTCTTTTAATTCAGAGTGGTTCAAAAAAAGGCATGGCTAACTGCGAGTGTGGCTAAAGTGTCTCTTTTGCTTTCCTTGCCTGCTCTTTGGGGGGGACACTACTTGGACTACAACAGGGTTCAAGGACTTGAAACATCTTTCGGAACGTCTGAACAAACACGAAAGCAGTGGTTCGCATGTTGAAAATGCTGTTAGGCTTGCTTGGAAGGGTTAATGTAGTAGCTCAAATTGATAACGCTCACAGACTAGCTATTACTGTACTGTAGGCCACTACACTTTGCTTATGTGATCTCTCTTAGTTAGTAGTACGTTCCAGAGACGCCACTGGTGGTCATACTGTGTGGAATTAGTTCACACTGACACGAGTTATTCACTCAGAATGTGGCGGGCAATTACATATAACAAGAAGGAGAAGAAGTAAAAGAAGTAGTAGAAGAATAAAGCTGCTAACGCTAAGGCTACAATAATTTTATTGATGCGAACAAGCACCTCGCCATTGAAACATCAACTTTGTTATAATTTTATTTCACCTTGCTATGTGTTTTTAAAACACATTTGAAAACGGGGACATTTCTGGGGACAGATTGACCCGGGGATTGGTCAACAAAGCCAGGCAGGCATTTGGTATGATCACCATATGCCAAGTTCACACTACACGATTTTTAGCCCAATCGGCTGCTCCCGGGCGGATTTTGGAGCTCGGGGGCGAATCGGCGCTAAATCGGCGCTAGGCAGTCGGCATTTCATTGTTATGTGTGATGTTGAGTGTAGTGTGTGACCCCCTGTCGCCGTTCAATCGGGTAGTGTGCACACCACAACGACTTGAAGACTCCCGAGCGAGTTGTGTGGTGTGAACTGCCAAGCGATCGTACGACTTTGAAAGTCGTGTAGTCTGTGCAAGGCATTAGCGTATGAGGCCGGACTTGGAGGGCTTTCCTTTACTCTCAGCTGTCAGATTGTAAACTAAGTCACGTGACTGGGGGCAGATGACAGCGCTGACAAGGTGTGTTTCCCAGCGAGACGCTACAATACTAATTGTGGGCTTATCGTGTTGATTCGGCCACAACAGAAAAAATCAAAAACTCTCGCTCTCTCCAGAAGGGCAGGTCAGCCAAAAAGGGCCAACGGGCCATTGCCCAGGCAACATTAGCCCGTACCAGTGCACGTCCCTGCATTACAGTATTTCCCAGGCTGTCTCTGCTCTTCATCATAAAACATAACCATGTCCCCCAGGCCACCGGGCTGTGCAGCTGGTCGGGGGCTCAGGTCGCTGTGCTGGAAGGGTGGAGCTGTGGAGAAATGGAGAGTGGGGCACGGTGTGTGACGACCAGTGGGACCTGCGGGATGCCAACGTGGTGTGTGCTCAGCTTGGCTGCGGATACACGGTTAGTGTGACGGGACAGGGCGGCTCCTTCCCCCCGGGCAGAGGACCCGTCCACCGGGACGAGCTGAACTGCACCGGCCGAGAGGAGAGCCTATGGGACTGTCCGGCCACACAGGAAGAGCCCGACTGCGGACACAAAGAGGATGCTGGGATCATATGCTCAGGTCCACTTCAATAATTTGTCATACTTGCAAAAAACTTAAACATATTTGATAGAATACATGAGTAAAAAGAAACACAATGAGAAAATGTGTTAAAAAATGTAAACTCAAAATGCTCTTGCTAGCTTCATGGAGGGGTTGACAACTCCAGTTAGAGATAAATTAAAAAGTGGTCCGTGGTTGGATATAACCAAAAGATTTTTTAATTTATAGTTGTAAAAGTGAAAAAAGCACACTACAGCCAAGAGTTCACTGCTAGTTCTGAACCTGTACATGGGTAAGAACGTGCTCTGAGCTAAATGCCAACAACAGCATTTAGCAGTTAGGCAGTTCTGCTAACTTTGCTTATTGCTAAACACATAGTAGCCTAAATGATTTGCCTACATGTGAGGCTTAAAGGGATTTTTTTTGCAGGTATTTGGTAATACTCCCAAATATATTACAAGATAGGAACTTTATTAATCCCATATGCACGTGGAAAAACGTGAACAACAAAAATAAAAGTTAAAGGATCAATAATGTCAGGAGGATTCTTTCTTGAGGGAAGATGTACAAAGTTAAGTGCCAATGTTTGTAATTGTGGTTAACATATTAAAATCTGGAGAATAGGCCTATAGGCATTTCTTTTTCTTTTTTGGTTACACGAAATCTAGTAAAATGTAATGTACCCAGTGTAGACTACTGTAGGTTACAAATACACATTTCCTTCAGGTTGCTAAAATCCCCAAAGATGTATCAAAGATATGATTTCAGGTTTCTCAATAGTGAAAATAGTCAACGTGCCAAAATGTCCACTAAGAAAAATTTAAATCAACATGGATTCACGTTTTGTATTTTCTGTGTGCAGAGATGAAAGCAGTCAGACTAACTGGAGGTCTGGACCGCTGCTCTGGTAAAGTGGAGATCCACCGTAATGGAAGCTGGGGAATGTTGTGTGATAACTGCTGGAATAAAAACATGGCTTCCATGGTGTGCTCCATGCTGCAGTGTGGCACTGAGCCAGCAAAATTCACACAGTTTGATCCTCCTCTCATCCTCAACAACGGGACACTGTGGTACTATATCTGTGATCAAAACGCTCAGAATCTGTGGCAGTGCAGCGAGTACGTCAACAAAACATACCTGTGCGATACCTCAAAAGCATCTGCCGTCATATGTAAGGGTGAGTGACACTGTGTTTGTTAATGTCCAACAACATAAATATAATAGGTTTACATTGGTTTTGTATAAAGAATCCAGACCTGATCATTAAATACATCATAATTACAAGTATCTTTATGTCAAATGTACAAAGCTGTCTATAAACATTTATTTTATTAATTCAGTAGCCTAAAGTTAATGGGAAAATATCTTATTACAAAAATATCATATAGTTAGATAATTGTTCTCTGTTTGTAATCTCACATCAAGAGTGTGTTGACATAAAAAAGAGGATCTTTTTGTCCTGCAGGTTCCCTCGGTTTTGCTGAATCCACCACAGCATCTGGGTCAACTGTAATGACCAGTTGGACTACTGGTAAATATGGAGTTGTTTATCTCAGTTCAAAAGACACATACAGCTCCGGAAAAAGACCACTCCAAATTGTGCTTAAATCTCAATCTCTACATGTATGGCAGCCATTCCAGTGTCTGTTGAATTCCAACACAGAGAAGTGTTGTCAGTGTAGAATACAATAAAAGACCTACCTACAAATTGTAAAACCAGAGCAACGTATAATGCTGCAGTGGTCTCTTAATTTTTTCCGGAGCTGTATGTTCATACAAACACTGACATTGTTTTTCTGCTAAACCATCGTATGACCATTTCATCTTTTTTTCTTTCTGTCCATCCCAAAATCTGTAACCTCAGTCAGTCCTGCTGAAGGCTTCTCCTTACCATCTCCAAAGCTGCTCAGCATCATGGCTCTGGCTCTCCTGCTGCTGCTCCTCGTAGTGCTCATTACCAACTCAGTGCTGTGCTGCCATTACAGGAGGAGACACGGTGGGTTCTCCTCACAGTCTGAGCCCCTGCAAACGTTTCTCTACATTTTTCTGATATGATGTTTCGACAAACGTTTTAGACTTCATTGCCTTCTTAAGGTTTTTTTTAATGCTATTAATAATTTCTTTAAATGAATAACAAATAGTAATGTAATGCTATAATTAGTATATAGTATCGTTTTCTAGTTTTCAACCATATTTGCTCATTTTGTCAAATATGGGAGAGGAATAGAATTCCTAATTCTTCTTTGGAAGAAATGCGTAATTATTCAGTATTATGTCTGAAAGGAACATTTATCTCAACAGACTACATATTAACACATTCTTCCATTTCACATGTCGTGAATATATCATATTTAATCCTATCTCTCCATAAAACCGAAAACTCTTAACTCCTTTTGAAGATACAAAAAGTCCTTCTTTTACTCAGTACACTCTGCAGACAGCCATACACAAAGCATGAGTTAAATAATTATCTTTATAATTTGGTAATTGTGTCCACAGCGCTCTTGATCCAGCAGACACGCAGCAACCCTCGCACCCTCTCTGAACATCCTAACAGCTACCAGGACTCTGTCGACCTCGTAAAGGTCA
Source organism: Eleginops maclovinus (assembly GCF_036324505.1). Taxonomy (NCBI): domain Eukaryota; kingdom Metazoa; phylum Chordata; class Actinopteri; order Perciformes; family Eleginopidae; genus Eleginops; species Eleginops maclovinus. The sequence continues at coordinate 5,435,256 of NC_086361.1, read as the reverse complement.
CTACCTACCCACTGCAGAACGAAGGTAAATAAATAGATAAAGTGATCAATAGATTAAACCTACATGTGTAAGCAGAATAAGTTACCCTGCAATCTAGTAAAACTTAGTATTTTATTTCTTTATACTTGACTGGTATGTGTTTAGAAACATACACCCTTGTGAGAAAGTTGCATAAATTCATCTCATTGTGTCTTTTTATACATTTGTTATGTTTGTCCACAAAAGCCCCATCCAATCCCAGGTATCTGTGGACTCAGCATAGTAGTGTTGACAGCTCTTCAGTAGATACAGACCATGAGCAGTATGAGCAAAGCAATGACCCGTCTGTCCCTTTATCCACCTTTCGGAGTGAGCTATGTTCTTTTATTAATATTTATGTTTGTATTTATTCCTGTGTGTTTCTCAGGCTTTGCCTCTCAAGATGGTTTCTCGCTGTGTTGCTGAGTTTTGCGGTTGAAGCTGCTGTGTGTGTGTATGTGTGTGTGTGTATGTGTGTGTGTGTGTGTGTGTTTGCGGCCTGTGCAGATCAGGCTTTTTGCAGCGAATGTTTGCAGTGTGTTTTCGATTAATGCAAATGTCTTGTGTGCATCATTTTGCATTTAGATTCTCAGAGGTACAGAACAGACGTGAACCCTTTCATGAGGCTTTCAGGTCTCCACAGCCTCTCTGAGGAAGGTGAGTCACTGACAGGTTTGCAAAGAAACAAAGACGTTTCACTTCGCAGGTCTCAAATACAAAATGTTTCCACTTTTGGTATCATCAGAGGATGGCTCAAGCGTGAACACATAGAATTAAGGAAATATTTAGGTTACATTGGCTTATTTTGGTTTCCATTATAAATGAAATGAAGAACCTACACATTTCTGTTCAAATATTCCCAAATACACACAAAAAACTAAAAACTAAAAAGGTGAAAGACACACATACATTGTGTTTTGCTACAGAGATTCAATCATAGCATATACAGTGGTACTCGTCAACATGTACAGTTTGGTTTCAATAAGTACATTTATCTACGTCTTGTTCTAGCTGTTTTTCAAAACACATACTGAAAGGATTCAGCTCCAGAAATAACATTCTTTTTTACATACATTTTCCATATGTTTATCATCATATAGTTTTTTTGTACTTAAGGTTTATAGTATGCTAAAAGTAAATATTTCTGTGTCGAGCAATTTAAGCATTTATTCAAATGACTTGCTGCTAGATACTGAAACCATTTAGCTGTGTTCAACCTTTTTTTATGATTTAATGAAATATTTCCTATCATAATTATTTGTCTTGTATTACATTTTTTTAGCTTGACTCCTTATTTTGTACACACTCTCAGTGGGCCTGTAGTGTTTCAGAAGGTCAGCAATACACTAGACTGTCTTGGTTCAAACATTTCAAGAAAATGATTTACATTATTTAATTATTATTATATTATTTAGCATAATTATAGATGAATTAGTTATCATTATTATTCCTTGTCTTAAAAAGCCCCAGCCCCTGAATCCTCAGAAGAAGTGATGGGAATGTTTTCAGGCTGTAACGGCGACGCAGGGGCTCAGTACGCCAGAGTGTCAAAGATCACAGTGGACTCGTTCGATACGTCCAGCACCTCCTCGGGGGAGTGCTACGAGAACACCAGCAACAACTACATCACGCTCCCTCCTGGTCAGTCCTTTTTATACACCTGCTTCCCTTCAAGTAGTCCCTTTTTTCCTTAAGCTACTGTAAAGTACTCCTTCCTCTTTTAGTTCAGTTTAGTAATTATTGGTGGAATGAGCACTGTCCTTATGGAGGTGGTCAACAGGGATTTGGTCTAAATTCTGACTGAAGATGATTTATTTTGAATAGCCTACAGGTGGGGAATAAAGTGGTTGTAGCACTTACGCTATGATGTCTTGTTATTGATCACCAGAGATGGGAGTAAGTCACACATATGCAAGTCTCAAGCAAGTCTCAAGTCTTAACCTTCAAGTCTCAAGCAAGTCCCAAGTCATTTTTGTGAGAGTCGAGTCAAGTCAAGTCAAGTCATAGCTTAGGTCAAGCAAGTCACAAGTCAAGTCATAGAAATATAATAAGCTGGAAGACAACCATCTTAAAACTTTAAGAGACTGCAGCCTAAGTTTTATGTAGCCCTCCTTTGCACAAAAGGGCTAACAAATAGAGGAAGGGGATATAAGGCTAAAGAATAATTATAAATACTCACTAGGACCAGCAGGATCAGAATTACTAGGAACGACTACAGGGCCTGGTGTACCAAACAATAATTACCAGACAGAGTACTCAACACAGTAGTTTGTCTTGGGAACAGCAGCAAAACACTTCCTTTTATTTACAACCATTTTTTAAATTTGTTGCAAAAGACAGAAGACAAAGAAGTGCAAGAAGGAATGAACTTGAACAAATACAACTTCTATGTCCACTACTCCTTCAAAAAGGCCTCACTCTCTCACTCTGCTGTGGATGATTAAAGCTGTAGGTATTGCTTGGAGTTCTTGAAGTCATAAACTGCGATATCATTGGCTGAGTGGTGTCAAATGTGTCCTTAGTAGTGATGTACTCTTCAAATCTAGACAGAGGGGAGAAGTGCAAAAAAACTACTTTTAGCTCATGTTTTCATTGCATAACATCCCATTAATAAATACCATACGGAAATGAAATGGAGACACTTCTATGTTATATACTAGGATTTACTCTTGGAAGTGGCCCATTTCTCATTTATGTCACACATCTCTCATATATCATATACTTATACATACATTTGCAGTAATAGGGTTTGTGCATGTTGTTTGGCTGTTATACTTTATATATATGATTTAACAAAAAAAAAAGCAGCTAGCGCTAACAAGCTAACAGCTACATTGATGTGGTAGACTTTGGACTAGCAACTAGCGCTAGCTAGACCTGATCTGCCAAGTGAATCAATCTGGCAATTTCAGATAGGCTACCGTATTTCAGTCAAATTGTCTGTTATTTGATAGGCGGGATCAATGTGAAACTAAGTCAACATGATTAAAACTTAATGTGATGCAAACAGTAAGCTCTTGTCACGTTTGACTGATGGAGATGGGATGTTAGCTGCCAGCTAACGTTAGATTAACAATAATGTGAAATTAGCTAGAGACATTAGCCTACTTACTTTTCTTTGTGTAGTCGGAAATGGCGGATGAAATTTGACGTGGTGCTGGATGTGTCGGATATTTTTGCGCTGCACACCTTGCACACGGCGAATCGTTTCTTTTGTTGAGTTGAATAGTCTTTAAATCCAAATGTTATGATTTTGGGAACACTGGCTGCAGTAGCAGCAGAACTGGTAGCACCTTCCATCTTCCAAACCCCGACCGCTCTACTGTAGATGGCGGGCGCATCACCTAGTAGAGATTACTGGTTGCCAGGTTCGCCCACATGCAACAGGAAACATCCAATCGAAAACATTTTTTATTATTATTATTCACCAATTAACCAAGAGAGCAATGACTTGTCGAGTCATTGCATGCAAGTCTAAGTCAAGTCTCAAGTCATGAGTAGCAAGTCAAGTCAAGTCTTTTCTCACTGTTGATCAAGCAAGTCACAAGTCCTCAATCTGGCGACTTAAGTCTGACTCGAGTCAAGTCACTAGACTCGAGTCCCCCATCTCTGTTGATCACTGAAGATGGGAGTCCTATTGCTGAACTGAAATGTGACCTTCATATCATTTTGAAATACTGGGGAATGCAAGACAAATAATACTGACGCTGGAAAGGGTTTAGCTTTTTTAATATAAGATTCCTCAACACTTGTTGTAGTGTAACTAACTATATGTGGGGGACTTTTTATCGTAGAGGCAATACAATCAAAGTCATTACAGACTAAATCCAAACTGAAACTGTCAAAGAGTTTTCACATCTTGATTAAGTTTTATCACCTGTGCTGTTACACATTGCAGAACCAGAACCGGGTCAGTCATCTGGTGTCAGCGATGCTTTTCACCCTTCAATGCTCGACTATAGCAACAATCAACTTTTCCCCAAACAAACAGCAAACCTGCAGAAATCAGGTGAATGTCAATGGATGTTGGACATGTGGAAAAAATAAGACCAACAATATGTGCTGATCTTTGTGATTGTCTAATCATTAGATGAGGAAGGAGACTGCCCCATCTACTCCCCTGTGAGCCCCGACAAAAACCTTTCATCTGATGATGACTACGATGACATCGACACTTTAGAGTAACCAGAGGACATCTATAGAAGTGGGACTGGAGCTGTAAAACTGCACTGAAAATAACATGTACTTTAAGACCAAACACCTGTTTCAACTGAGAAAGACCAAGGAGACTTTCAGTTTTAAAGATGTCTATACATTCAGGTCTAAACCTGGATCAGCTTGATTAAAAAAGGGGAGTCTAGGGTTCATATCTAAGCAGCATTTACATGTCACACTCCGTTGTGTGCAGTAGTTTACAGTGAAAAGCTACTGACTAAAGAGGAAAATGTGGCCACATTCAGACCCAGATTTCATGACCAATTTTTGACTTGCAGCTTACCAAATGACTGTGAACCACTATAATAAATTCAATGTACTTAGCCTGATTGACTCACTGTAAGTAATCCATCATTATGAACATATTGTTTAGCCTGTTGAACAAACGGTTTGAAAAGACTTCAGTTGTGCTTTCAATGATGCTCAGATGTCAGTTGCCCTTGAGATTTGGCTAGGAAAGCATCATCCTCCTGATCAGAAAGAAAACCAGGAGACAAATGAGAAAAATGTGGATGTTTTGAAAAGGACTATGTGTAATGGCCACCTGATATAATTTTACCAAGAAACAACTGTAACATTTGTTTGTTTTGTGCTTTTATATACAGTATGTTTAATTAATGTTAGCATATCAGTTTTCTCTAATAGCTAGTTCATGTTCAAATAGTGTGTCCCAAGTGGATTTATAGTAAGTACAAGCAAACCACTAATTTGTGTACACTGTATGGTCAAAAGTATGTGGACACAAACATTATATCCAAATGTGATTGTTGAATGTTTGATATATAAAAGAATGGATATTAATGCAGCTGTCTTCAGTGCCCACTTGTTGTTTTAGCAGTTTTCCTTCAGTTTTGTCTTCAGCAAGTGAAATGCATATCCATCTATCCATTTACCCATCCATCCATCCATCCATCCATCCATCCATCCATCCATCCATCCATCCATCCATCCATCCATCCATCCATCCATCCATCCATCCATCCATCCATCCATCCATCCATCCATCTAATGTTTTTGCTATTACTCTGATGGGTTTGTTTTGATGTTTCAGCCTAATGATGGCTTGCTCCACTTATCAGTATCACATGAAAATAAATAAATTCAGTTAATACAAAAAATTTAAATGTATTATTGCATGGGTAAGGAGAAAGTACAATTATGAATGCGTTTTGTATTTTTTACATTGTTTTCTTCCTCCCCCGAGCGGAGCAGGCTTACTCTGTAAGATCCATGCATGTTTATGTTTATGGTTTCAGTATCAGAAGATAATATTTAGTCTTTTTACATGTTGATGACCTAACATGCTTTTGCATACAGCAGAACCCGAAGCATTCTCATTGAAACAATGAGTTAAATAAAACAAAACATTCAAAGCCATCAATATATATACGGCATTCATTCAATGTAAAGTAATACTTTTGAAATGTGTCATTGTCTGGTAAATGATTGTCTTCCCAAACTGTAATTCAAATAATTTGCAATTGTTTATAACACATCACTCTTTTGGACCTAGTTAATTACACTTTTTCAAACACCTAGACTCTAAATTTTGCAGTTCTACCACAAGATGGCACTGTAGGATTGTCAGTTTCTAAAGGTGCAGTGAAGGCCGTACACATAAACTACAGAAAAACAAACATGTACTGCCATCAAATATTTGCCAAATAAATATTTTTCCAGCTGTAATAAAATGTGACACATACCCTTTCTTGCTGAGCAAGGATCAGTCAAAACAATGCATAGCGAAGAGTTTGAGAGGGGGACTTTGGATCCTGATCAGGGGCCAAAATAAACTGAGTGCAGTCTGAAACCAGACCTGGCACGGCCCTGCTTCTAGGTCCATTAAATGTGCAGCAGCTGCAGAGCATCAACACTTCCTCCTGAGGCTCTGAATCAAAGTAATGTCTTGTTTAGCAGAAGTAAATATGACAAACTGCTTCAAAAGCAACTGTAAAACTTTTAACAGGGTTTGCAGATCAACATGGATTAGCTGCAGCTCTGCTTACGTGAGAAAACGGGAGTGATGATGCATTAGACTGATAACCAGCAGAATTGGGTGTTTTTTGACTGGAAAATATTTGGCATGAGGATGAGTGTGGGGGTGAAGATGGGGGGAAAGGATGAGGTGGACGGAGATAAAACGTGTCTTATAGAATCATATATTACCCTCAAATTAAGTCCAGAGCTCTGTATTGAGATAAACAGGCGAATTAACGACCAGATCTCCTTATGAAACTCAATCTCTTTCACATGCTGGAGAATCCAGCACGCACGCACGCACGCACCCGTCCACCCACACACACACACACACACACACACACACACACACACACACACACACACACACACACACACACACACACACACACACACACACACACACACACCACTTAACAGATTCCATCTTAAACTATGCTATTTGATATACTGCAGATCCTCCTCCCAATGTTTGCTTTTGTTTTATTCCGCCGCTCGGAAAGATGGATAAATCAGAATCTTAAAATCTGTGGATTTACAGTCCTGATTAACATCAAGGGAGAGCAATGCTGTACACTAGTATTTCATGTACCTTGTAGTATTTGAGGGATTAGAAGATCAACCCTCTGTTTTTACTTTGTTCATTAAATCAGTTACACACAAAGGATTACGGCTCCATAAGTCCGTAAGTTGCTTAAAGTGTCCCGACAACAGATCCTGCCTGAGTTTAAACTTTTGAACTCTGTTTGGTGCAGGAGGCCTGGAGACGACAGTACCTGCCTGCAAACAATGTGTAGCACACACTGGAACAGTACAGCTGCTGCAGGCTGTGTTCAGAACCTTTATAAGATTTTTCATCCTGTAATAAAAAGAGAATATAAAGAGTATAAAAAAAATACCTTTGGAGGGGAATTTTTACCATGACACATATGTAACTAAAAGCTGTTAAAGAGCAATTTCTTTATCAGTTAAAAGTCCAGTACAAGCTATGTTTTTGTTTTACAAATGTTTGACCCATATCCCATGTCTTTTAGTGTTCCTTCTTCAGTTGTTGACCACATTAAACACTTGTATGGGAAAGGCCGATTGTGGTTGAAAGATCCAGAAAAAATAAAATAAAATACGATATGATATGATAATACTTTAATGGTCAGATCAAGTCTGAAATTTGACTTGCATCACAGCAGCTCGCTCTGCAACATCAAGACAAATATGGACAAATATCAAGACACAATACATAAAAAACCAAAGGATTGTTAGGATTGGTGCACAGTACATACAGAGAGAAATCCCAGATAAAATAGTTAAGCTTGAAAAACAAAATGTTTTACAAAATGCATTCCCAGGTTCAACCATGGCTTTGATATTGATAGATTGGTATTTGAATTGACTACAATGTCAAATGGGGTTGTAAACCCACAGAGAACTAGATTCCTTGTTTTGGTTTCACATTTTTATCCACCTGGTGTAAAGCATTAGCAAGCAACTTTTCTTGCTGTAGGGGGACATTTGCACCACTTCAAATTAAAGGTAACTTATTTCCATAACGGTTGTGGGAGTGAGCGACCTTTTTCTAACAATATTAACAATAAAGTTGAAGGTAATTATCTTTAAACTTTTTCTTGTTTTTTTGTCCACTAGTAACAAAAAGAACAACAGATTCCTGCCCTTTTTGGCTAAATCGCTATTTGGATCCAAGCTCACATGTCTTTATCCTTTTATTGATGATTTTCATTTTGAGAATTGGAATGCACTTTCACCTCCATAAAGCAACCTTGATTGTGTTACTTCCCTGTGACCTTGTAGCTTCAGCTCTTGACTCGCCCTGTGTATTGGCCCTGGTCGTTGAGGCCATGTTGCAGGATGGACTGCAGCCAGTGAATGCAGTGAGGTCATTGGTTTAGGTAGAGCCCCAGATGGTTACAGACACAGGCGAAAAAAACCCTCTTCAGCCTTTTAATCAAACCTTTTTTTCCTCCCTATACTAAAGCCATTAAATCCACTAATATTCCGTTCTCTTGATTAGTCCATCTCACAGGGAACCGTGTAGACTAGGACGTTACAGCCGGCTGCGCTGAAGCTCGGTGCGCCTGCGAGGCTCGGTAATAGTGTTGATTACTCCTCACTCATTAGGTTGCTTTCACTGCCGCCGCTAAGCCCTCATCAGGAGGTTTTTGGCTGAGCGGCCGGGCAGGGGCCCTGATCCAATTCACCTTTAAAGTTCAGTGGACCTGTCTGGGTTGCCACGGGTCAGTGCATGGCTCTCCATGCTGTGCACTCCCAGAGAGGCCCTCATTACCTCATTTCCTGTTACTACTGTACCAGGTTGAGTCCCATGGTTTGGTTGTGTAAAGTTGCAATGTTTGTCACAGATGGTGTTTTAAACTCTATAATAAAATCTTTATGTCTTCAATATTGAACATTTAACCTGGTAATGAGTCATAATTAGGTGTGAAACTTTAGATGGAACAATGATTAAAAGATAGATAACACAACAAAAACAACATTTCTTGGAACACGTTATTTTTCAAAACACATTGCCTGCAATGAAAACACAACACAACAACAAAAACTATTAAAAAATATTTTTAGATAATGAAGGAAAGAACCAAAGACAAAGGCAAAGCACCTTTCTTAATAAAACACAATTCAACACAAAGCAATTCAAAGTGCTTTAAAAAAAAAACATTAAAGAGTTAAGATACATGGCAACAGAAACAAATTATAAATTACATTTAGTATAATAATACAAGTTTTAATAGAATCAAACACATATAAAATATAAGAATTAAAGTTAAAATCACTTCTCGATTTTGTATTAAAAGCACTAACCCAATAGTGGATTAACTTTACCCAGTAAATATATGATTTTAATGTAGAGTTATTTTCTCAGTTGAAAGTTTGGTTATTTTGACCGTTTCAAACATTCAAACCTAAAAGGAATATTTTATTGACTATCAAAAACAAATAGTGATATGTAAGTTAAAAAAAACAACTAAGGTAGATATAATCGTGTGCCAATATAAAATAGTTTGAATGTGGAATTGTAATCCAAAAGTGATTAAAAAAAAACACTGAGGGTCAAAGCAATGCTTAGTTTTTTTTATTATAGGTTCAATAAAATGGCACCTTTGTTGTGATGGTTCCCTAATGACCCTTGTTAATTAGTGTTTAAGACAATTTTAGAAAATGTTGTGTCATTTAAAGTTTGTCCAATGTTGGCAAGTCTTGCCCCTCAGGGCTACCATACCTCTCCCTTAAGACACATTTATGAGTCTGTAGACAGAAATGAATCCCAACTTGAAAGCTGGCCCGGAAGTGCAGCGTTTAGCTCATTAAGCCTTTTTTCTTCTTCTTAGCACCTAGCTGCAGTTAACAGTCTGTGGCCTCTTCCCCACCAAGACACATTCATGTAGCTGCCAATCAGGTCGGCGCTGCAATTAAGCTGCTTTAAACTTGTTCAGTGGTGCCTGGATGCCGTAAAAATACTTCCGTTTGAGTGTCAATGGGAGCCTGCGGTGGTTAACGCTGCATTCATGGGAGAATACATTGTGTCTAGTTAATGTAAGTAGTCTGGTCAGCAGGTCAAAAGGGCAACAGCGCTGAATGAGGATGTGCAGTTTCAGAAGATTCACAGCGCTACTTTGTTTTCTTCTTCACTTGTCCATCATTGACATTTTCTCAAGCAAGTTAAGAATTTATGGACAGGTTTCCGTGTTTGTCTCCGAGCAGATGGACTGAGGTTTATGAGTGTGCGTTGCATGTCGGACTGGGAGTACCAGTCACTCAGGACAGGCGTCATCAATCTTAGTCTCCAATGAATGGCAGATTGGCTGCCATAAACCGGGCCTGATTGCTGTGTGCTGTTCCATGCGGGAAGAGTTTTCAGGCCAAGGGAGGCATGGAAACAAAACCCTGCATACACACAGTGTGTGTGGCACACTGAGAACTGTGCCACAATGAAGGGTGGTAAACTGTATGTATGTGTGCACCAGTATCGGACGAGAGTGAATTCATTTGGTCAATATTTTTGTCAATCTAATGTAATCCTATAAACATTTCTGAATCATTATACGACAACAGATTTCAGATGGATGGCGAAAATCTGAAAATAACAAGACATAACTTTAAGTAAGAATTAAGAATAAGGAACTCTATCTAACCTGTTCGAGGGCCCAGGGTAAAGCTTCACTGTGGGCCCCCCTACTGTATGCCCAGGTGGTAATCAATCCTTGGACACTGAAGATGATTGTTTATGAATATTATTAACATGTACATTCTACAATAAGAACCTAAACCTTGGTGAACATTTTACAGGTTGATTACAGTACTTCTTAGAGTATGTATATTTACATTTGAATATATTTAGTCCAACAAAACCCTAATTACAATCCTGTTTGTCATCATATGGCGGGTTTGAGTATTTCTTTCAAGTGTATGGACACAAAAGCAGGATATGGTCAGATAAAAACAAGATGTACATGGTCGGTGTTAACTAAGAAGGTCGGCCACACTCTGCCTGAGCTAAATGGAAGTTGGAACGCTGTACAGAAGTAATCTGGCAGAGGAGTGTTAGCGGCCAGGTGTTTATACACAGGCTGATTGAGGTGAATGGGGAGCATGTGTGCTGGCAGGTGATGATAAGGTGACTGGGTAATGACTGGATCTGGCACAGTGATTACGTAAACTTATTTTCTTCAATGTTGCAAGTAGTAATTATTTGTTTAAAGTTGTATTGGTTGCTTTTTGTTCATGCTAGCAGCAATGAGCTTTGACCAAACAGATTCTTTCCTTTGTATGGATTGTCTTTTAATCCATCCAAATATTCACATCCCTCACAATATTACTTTTTTCTTCTAGTACACTATTATGTTTAGTTGTTGATTCTAACTTTTCTGTCAACATCTGTCATTCTTTTATTGCTATTATATATTCTGCATTGGTTTTAGTAATGCTTCTTATACTTTAGGACTCTTGTGTTTTATTCTTATGTTGTTGTAATTTTTTGAGCAATCTCTGGCATAAGATTAATCAGGATTAATAATGGTCAGTTGTTTTATTTATTTTATCGCAAGTAATGATAAACAAGGGCAAGTTTTGAAAGGATGACTCATTAATTACTATATATTATTATTGATACATGCCATTTACAGTTGATCGCCAATCACTGGCATCGTATCCAATAATTAAAATAATAACGTATTCACAGTTTTGAATGTCAGTTTCCTCAAAGTATGTAATACCAAACCAAAACTCTATGAACACATCACTGTAAGTTACTGGCACTGTAACATTAACACACTGAAAAATCTACATTTGGCACAGAGAGCACGTCAGGCCAGGTGAGAGCTGTGGGCATGAGTCATCAATGTTGTCATGGTTACAAAGCATCGTCAATTGTGTGTGCACCCCAGCCGAGGTCATTAATTACAGTCAGAATCTGCAATCTGGAAGAAATCGTGGACTGTAAATGTGAACGGCAGACGTCTGTGCCAACTACTCGTTGGCAAGTGTTGAGGCTGTCCTCTCACGCTTTTGAAACTGTAAACATGACTTTTCGGGGATTTAAAATGTTAAATTCAGATAAGTAGGTTGCCAAAGTAAAATATTTGAAGTGTAGAAATTAAGTGGCAATTTATTCCAGTGCAGCGTGTCCTGCTGTAGCTGCATGTACCAACTAGGTATTTAGTTTCAGATTACATATGATAATGAACATACTAAGTGGATTTATCTTTATTTGTATTGTTCTCTTTATTAATGTTATTCATTCCACTTAACACAACGCTTTTTTATTACTATTATCACCATTACATTTATTTTTCAGATGGAATTATTGGCAGGGGGAGGGAGAACTTTTCCATACACTCACAATTCTGTTTAGCAAATGTTCAATTAAGATAATCCAGTAAGAGAATCAACAGGGCTGCAACTAGAGATTTGATCATTGTGCAAACCAATTATCAAAATATTGCTATAAGATTTTCAGATTGAATGAGGTCACTGCAAGATTGATAGTGTGACATGGTAGGTGATGGTGAGTGAGCTTGGCCAGCTTAGAGTCCAGGAGCTGTGTGTGTGTGTGTGTGTGTGTGTGTGTGTGTGTGTGTGTGTGTGTGTGTGTGTGTGTGTGTGTGTGTGTGTGTGTGTGTGTGTGTGTGTGTATGTCCGGTCAGCCGCTCCATGCCACCAGCTTAACCCCTGGATTCTCCACATTCCAGGCCAAAGTCAGGCACAAGTCTCGCCGCTGGTCCGTTTAAGGTGATTGACGTTATTTGCTACCATTAGGCACTACTATGTAATTGACCTTTGACCCCTCACAAGCGACCTGTTGAAACAGCTTTAAACCAGATCGTCTAATCTCCATGGGAAAAGCCCTCAATCTAGACTTAGGGCTCTAAAAGCAATCAACACCTAAAGGTGAAAGAGGGGAGCCAGGGTCACTGCCACCAGATCGCTCTGATCCAGTCGGGGGGGGATGATGATCATTTTGTTCTGACGCACCGAGCCGCACAAACACTTTATCAGGAAAAACACTCTCAATAATGCTGCATGTCCTTTTTCTGGACTAGGATATTGTAGACACTACCTGTTGTTGCCATTGAAACATACCGTAGACGTTTCATGCAGGATTAAAGTTCCCCTTTCTGTTAAGAAATACCAAAGTAACAATTTTTTATAAAAAAATGTGTTTGTTTGTTGTCTTATTTTTTATCTTACCCTGAGAAATAAAAAAGTTAGCATGCAAAGTTCAACCACTGAAAAAATGATGTAACACTACAGAAATTAAAAACGTAACCTTCTCTATCGGTGAAGATGAAGTTGACAAGAAATCTGAACTAGCCCTCATCCGTTTACAGGTGTTTTAATATGAGTACAAAATGTTATGCAGTGGGATGAGGCCTTTACAGTATCAGCCACTAAATATCTAAGAAATCTTACATTTATTTTAAATCACATTTTAAATGTATCTTTATTTTTTGTTTCATTTTATTTTTACCGAGTGAGTGCAGAGGCAATCAACACCTAATACTTTAATACTTCAATAGCATTTCAACATGTTACAAAGTTTCATTTCCAAAAATGTAAAACAAAAAAAAGAAACAGAGATAGAACAACAAACAGTTGATGACTAAATACATATTTTAAATGTTCGAACATTTTTCTTCTCTACAAAGATGCTACCTTTTTTCAAATGTGACTGTAAAAACACCCCTCTAGCTAAGTGTTTGTCAGTTGTGAACCCTGAAACCACTGAAGTGAACTACTCAGACATTTGGGGAATATTCAGTACCTAAAAATCTCATTGTACAGCCTTTATAATCCACCACAAAAAAGTTTCAGCCCTGACTTGTGAGTGGAAATCTTTTACATCTTTATGGTGGCACAGTAACAGGAATATTCCAAACACCTCGACACGTTGCATTTTTGGCTGCAGATCCTCAGCGTGTGACTGCGGGTCGCTCCTAAAATCCACTTTGGTCAAGTTTTTCCTCGTGGACATGATACAGTCTGACAGTTCGGAGGGATTACCGGAGGTTTGACAACAACACATTGTTTCGAATGATATTGATCAAAGTTCACTTTAATCCTGTTAATTAAAGGAAAGAATAACACTGAACAAATCTGGAAGAAAGACTGAATGAAAGATTTTGATCTTGTAATTCTCTGGTAATGCTTTTTTGTTTCTGATTTGTGGTCAGAAATGCTGCAGCTGCTGTTATCAGGCTCTGGAAATGTGTGATCGACAACCTTATCCAGGCCTGAAAAGTGAAGGACCTTGGGTAAACCTGCTTGGTTAGACGAATGCATGCGTGGTGGGAGGTCTGTCTGACTTGTTGTTAATGCCCATAAACGCTGACCTCTCCCATGCCATGTGCCTCCCAAATCCAGATATGAAAAGTGGCTTACGGATCAAAACATGCTTTCATCGCCCGCTCACACTGATAAAGCCTGAGAGGGAGAGAGGATGGAAAATATTCTCGTCTTAACACTTAAATTACTGAAAATTATGTTTACAGTAACTGATTGTTATTCATCACATATGGAGGTACAAATTGTCAATGAAAAACAGATAAAAAGCCAGAATTTGTATACTACAAAACTAAATAAATATAAATAAAGTATATTTGTGGTGTAAATTAGAATTTAAAGGCTATGCCAAGATCTGTTTCGATGGTCCTGCAAATATTTATAGAGGAAACTAAGGAAAGTGATATTCAAACGTTTATTAACAGTGCCCTTAATAGTCTGGTATGTATACTTAAATAGCATATAAATCATGATCTACTGTGTGAAATTAGACAATTTTAGATTCAATCAGTCAATCATTACTGCAAGATTTTTCAGGGTTACCTCCAATGTAATCTGTGAAGCAATATGCTAAGTTTATAGTAGTCTTTGAACTTGTCATGATCTTCTTTTCTACTTTGTTTATTGGTGAGCTCGGTGTTAGTCTGTAATGAGACTCATCGGTACTGACAACTGTGATAACTTCATAATCATTTGATGCAACCCATTTGTGATTTAATTTCCAACTTTAAAACAAAAAACCTATTCAAAGCAGAACAGATAATATGTTGACTTTGAGAAACTGTACTCAAAGGATTTTTATGTTTTTGCTTGTTTTAATGGCATGTGCTGCTGTATTGATTATAAATGTTTACTGTTTACTTCATTTTTTGCCAGATTGTTGAATTATATTGACATTTTAAAGAAATGTACAGAATCAATGTATTTCCTTATCATACAGGAGTCTGCATATAAGTCTAATTTTTCATTAAACTGAGCTTTAATGTGTTGTTTTGATCATTCTTACGGGTGCAGCTTTTCTTCGTCACTTAGCGGCGTTTTTGTTAATTGCATTAACTTTTAAAGTAAAATCCTTATTCAAACACATCTGTGCTTCTGTTCAGTTCTACTTGTTTTCTACTTCCACACACCCTCCACATTAGCTCTGTCTTTGTTATTCCTGCTGCATTTTCTCTGTGTGCAGATAAAACCCAGATCCAGCAGTTTATACAAAGTACAATGCTCCTCTATTACATCCCTGACATGTAAAATATTTCCTCTTGAAGTAACCACACATTTCCTCAAACTGCTTAAAAGCCATAATTGGAAACAGGCAGCTTGTGTACCTCTGGGTCACAGTAGCCTGAAATATGTTTAAATCTTTATTATTTTCTTTCAATCCAGGCGACTGATGGTCATTTTTAGTCTTAAATCAAAGTGCTCTGGGAAACTGTGCCGGGCCGTTCTTTCACCTCTCAATCAGACTTCAAGCTTCAGTTTAAAGCAAATGTTTGTGTATGTTTTCCTTAAAGTATGCATGGGAAAGGGCCCCCGCTGCCTCGGAGTGAATGTTCCCTGTGAATAAATGCATGAGTTTATGACTCCGTGTGTGTGTGTGTGTGTGTGTGTGTGTGTGTGTGTGTGTGTGTGTGTGTGTGTGTGTGTGTGTGTGTGTGTGTGTGTGTGTGTGTGTGTGTGTGGTATAGCAGCGGGGCTTTTCCGTCTTGTCAATGGAAAACATTAATGTCATGCCCCCACAAACCCACCTACCACCCCCTCAGCCCCCTTTCCACCCCCTCCCTGTTTAATTCAGTCCATCAACACTTCCTCCTTCAGCCTGTTAGTGTCACACTGCATTTCCTCTCCGGCCTCAACCAGAGCGGCTCGCCACAATCGGCCCGGTTCAGGTTTCCCTCAAACGGCAGAGGGCTTCAAAGTCAATAACTACTTTTTTGATTTTTATTGACCCAAAGACTGAGCTCCCCCCCTCTCTGTCTGCCAAAACGTCGCTCGCCTCCACATATCTTTAAGGGGAATAAATTACAGTATGGAGGGCGATTGTGCTGAGGTTTGAAAGTGGTGTTGTTTCGCTGATTTCACCTGCAACTGATTTACAGAGGTGTCCAAAAATGTCCTGCATTCATTCTACTCAGAGCATCCTTGATGTCTGTAGAAGGGCATTATGAAGAAGCTGAATTCTGCATGTAAAACATAGTGGGTTTATAGGATTATTAAAAGGTCAAATTGATTCAAAAAGGCTTAAATGGTTTAGTATTTATTTTCATAAATGCACCTACGGGGCTTCTAACAAAAGACCTCTATATAAGATGTTTTTCTCGAGGTGGGGGAAATCCTTTAATGTCACCATTAAGCATACTTATATTAATAGATTCACAGATGTTAAACTGATTTAAAAAGAAAAATCTACAAAAAAGTTTGATGTTGCTAATGATGGACTGTCCCACCTACTTATCAAGTCTAAGTTGTGTCAAGAAGTGTTGATTTGTTGAAAAATCCCATAAAATCCCAGTTTTAAATGTATTACTTGAAGTTGGAAAGTTTATGATATAAAGCCTACAATTCTAGTTGTGTTGCAATACAATAGTTAAATGATTGTTTATGAATAACTTTATCTTGGTTTTGTCCTCCTAATAAAATTGTAAAGATTGAAGCATAAGTTAGTTCTCTGTTTGATTCTAATTTGCTTTCATGAGGCACCTACAGGAAGAAATAACCAAAAGGATGAAAGAACTCTATATAATTGTTTACTTATGCAGGTTTATTTGAATTTTTATATGTGCATTCTTTTGCTTACTAATTGTTCTTTTTGTTCTATCTATGCCTCCAGTGGCCTTTCGAAAAACAGTATTTTGCATCACTGTGTGGAATAAGGTTTTCTAAATTTCAAAATGTGATCAAATGGATCAAGAAAATGAATGCTGGCAACCGAGAAATATATATCCAACATATAATCCCTTGTAAAACAAACAAGATAGCTGGATCAATTTTGTAACCTAGGCTAACTGTTTTGCCTCAGTTTCCAGGATTTATGCTAAGCTCAGTTTACCAGCTGCTGGTTTTATCTTGACGTCGAATTCATGAGAGTGGATAAAACTCGAAAGCAAATACCATGTTTTCTCTCAATTTCGAACTGATGGCTCAGTACTGGGGCTCAGTCCCTACTGTGGCAGACGCAGGTTCGAATCTGGCCTGCAACCACTTACATGTGTCATCACCTCTATCCCCCACTTTCCAATCTATCTTTTATTTAAGATAAACTGGCCCGAAAAATAATCTTTAAAATAATGAAAGACAGATTCTCTGGAAATTAAGCTAATTCATTGTTCCATTATCTTTTAATCACCACTTGTAGCCACAGAGGCCGCTGCTTGACAAAGGGTGCAGACAAGCTAACATTGGCTTGGTGATGCATCAAATCAAATCATTGTGGAATTCAAAAGTTCACATCTATGGCGTTTTACAACAGAAGGAAGATTTTAAAAGTAAGTTTCAATGTCTCCCTGCGGGGGGAAAGGTGGAGAAAGAACAGACAATCTGTAGGTAATCAACCGCCCCATGACTGCCTGTGATCTTTTGGGGGAAATCGACTCACTAATGGTCCGCCTTGTGTCCTGTGTCATTTCCTTTTGATGTGATCGGCCAGTGATGATCAGTGATCTGGCTGCGTGTAGTAAAGAGCCCTCAGCAGGCACTTTTAATTACCAGGGGGACTGATTTTGGCTGCGGAGCCCACCTCGTCTGGTTTTTATTTCCAACTGCAGACTGACTGTAAAACAACACTACCAGTGCTGTCACCCAAAACCAAAGCTGCCTATGTACAAAAGCAGCCGGGGCCCTGATTATCATTCTGTGTCGGGCATTTGAGCGACAGTTGCTCTGTTTTTACTTACTACCCCCCCCCCTTCACCTCCTCCACTCTTTCCTATAAGAATCTTTCTGCACACATAAAAAACTGATGTCAAGTGCACACGCTACATGCATACTATCTCAGACAAATGAGAGCCAGGTGCGTCCATATGAGAGAGTTCATATATGAGAGATATTGCAAACATCTGCATGTTCTGCGTGTCCTCATCATTTTGATCCCCGTGTGACAGTAAAAGGCTGCGGAGAGCAGAAAGAGGGGAACACCCGCGAAAAGAGTAAACCTGCCCGGTTTGTTCTGCTGCCAAATGGCACACACACACATACATACACACACACACACACACACACACACACACACACACACACACACACACACACACACACACACACACACACACACACACACACACACACACACACACACACACACACACACACACACACACACACACACACACACATTTCCTTGCTGCTACACTTTAAGTTTTTCTTCTGATTTCATGGTATTCCTCTCACTTTCTTTCCTCAAATTTCCACCATTGGCATCAATGTCTTCAGACTGAGGTGTTATCCGGTTGGTAATGTTTGCTATTTGTTATATTTTGGGAAATGTAGCACCCACTGTTATTCAACAACAACTCTTAATTCATACATGGGACTTAGAATCAGGATATATTATAGCAGTTTTAATTTGCAATGCCGTGCTGCTTGTTGATTGGATTTGATTTGACCAATTTGGTCCAAACTAATCTCAACGTCTTTGTGATGGATGGACTTAAGACTTTGTACACATGTTCACGATCTTCAGTGGATGAAACATCATAACTTTGGGGATCCTCTGATTTGAATTAATTCCTTTTTCATCAAATTTGGTATGATGTTCATGTTCCCTTCATGATAAATTGTAACAACTCAACTTTTCATGAAGCGCTTTCATCAGGTCAAATTTATATTTGTCTTAACCTTAATTATCACTTAATATCTGCAAAAATAAGGACATTCCAATCAGCCAGTTGTGCTCAAAGTTTAGTGCTAAATAGAAAATGTTAGCATGCTAACAAGCTAATCAAAGCTGGAGCTCATGGTTTAAATTACGTCTGCTTAAGGGAGTGTGTTAGCATGCTGAGGTTAGCTTTTTCAAAGCACTGCAATGCCAGCTAGAAATGTTATAATTAATAAGTCTGTCTTTCTCTGTCATCAAATCTCATTCATTCTGTTTCTCCCTGTTTCTTGTTGGTAAACAAAGCTGTATCTTTTTCCTCCAAATCTCAGGTTTGGTCAGTAGGCTGTTATTTACTTACTTGTCTATCCGTATACTTTATACCTCAGTTTACGTTACCCCTCTTGTTATCTCTCTATTTTCTTGCCAATTATTTTCTGAAGTTCACATTCCCACACAAACACACACACACACACACACACACACACACACACACACACACACACACACACACACACACACACACACACACACACACACACACACACACACACACACAAACACACAAACCTGCTGGTTTTCCTCTGCTGCTTTCCCTAATGTGCATCAGAGAAGCAGAGCGAGTGGTATCAGGACTTTTCCCATCAGCATAAAACGTTATCATTATGAGGTGTTGTAGATAATGTGCATATTTAAGATGTCCCGCCTGCCCTCTCATGAAACCTTCACCTGGGGCCACATTCTGTAATGTGTATCCGGAGTACAGTGCATGTGTTCAGATAGAAACAGAAAGAATAGAGTGCATGGAAAAAAGAAACAGAAAATAAATTATTGATGATTTTTAAAAAAGTGAAAACTAATTATTTGTTTTTTGAGTTAAAGATAAGAAATATGCAGGTGTATCTGTCAAAAAACGCTAGCACTAAAAAAAGCTGTCCTGAAACATAAAGACATTTTCCATACTTTTATACCTTTTATACATGTTTCAACAACAAAAGGAAAATTGCAGTTTCTAGTGTTATAGGACATTTCCATCTGACATTTAGGATGAAACTCTAAGGAAAAATGGATAGAATTTTTATTTATTTACTTTATATTACTATATATAATTTATATTATACATCCATTATTATTAATATTCGATTTTCACAATTATTATTGCTCAAAAAAATGCACAACAGCAATACACTATTAAAACTGGAATCTATAGCAAAACGTGGATTTGCAATCTGCCATTTTCAATTTGCATATTGGAAATAAGTGCACTAGAACAGATTAAACTAACACACATAAAACATGGCTTAACAGCATCAACATTAAACACAAGTGCAAAATCCAGCTCCATTAGAACTCACAAGGTTCACAGTCAGGGCCGGCCCTGGGCATAGGCAGTAGGGTATAGGCAATGTTAAGGGTGCATCCATCCATGGGGGGCGCATTAAATTGGGGAAAAAATGAATAAAAGAAAAGAAAAAACATTTAAAACTATTAACAATGTTTGAAATTACGCCTACATTGGGTACAGCGGCCATAAACTATGGGCCGGGCCTGTTCACAGTCAAAGCATTTGTCCTTTATTTGTCAAGTTTTCACCCCATGCACAACATGCTAACGTTATTAGCATTTGCCTACTGGTGGGGCAAGCTAGCCGGGTAGTTTTATGTTGCTGCATTTCTCAACAGAACAGTCTGGTTGACTCAGACTGCATGAACATTATCCAGCCTGAACAATGTTTAAACAGAGCAGTTTAAACTGCGGCAAAAGAGAGCAACAAGACGACATTGACTGCCTACATGTCAATGTCCGTAGACCCCTGGTTATCTGGTTAGTTGTGAGGATCATTGAAACTAAAACTGCCTTTATTTTTAAATGATGACAATTGGTTTTACTCATGTTTTGCAGTGCTCCCGTGATAAAATGACATCATAGGTAGGAAGCAGCACAGGTGTCATCCTGCTGATGGAAGTGGGGGGTTGTAGCGTTGACTGATTGAAATAGATAATTGTCGGAAGTTAAGTCTTAAACTAACTGTGTTTTCAGCTGCTAGTGATTTGATTATATAAAATATAAAATGAAATAAAATGGCAGGGCGAATAGGGTAAACAATTAAAGTAATGTATAGTAAATCACCTTGAAACTAACCCCAGTTGATTACTTATATTAAGACAATTTATTTTTGTATTAAATGTTTTGATATGTTGTGTTTCAATATGCAAACAAAGCATTGTCTTATTACGCTGGTTCTAATTTGCATACATGTCTGTTATTTGTATCTTTCCATGATTCAGCAAACACTGGAAAAAAGCTTTTTAAAAAAAATGTTTGCCGTGTTATTAGGAAAAAGGGAATTAAATATGAATTTACCCCTCTATAAAAACCTCTAGAATATATATACAAGCAACAAATTGTGAAGTAGGTGCACAGTTTATTGTGACATTCGTTTTCCAACATTTATATCTTGCTTCTCATGGTGTATACCGTATAAGAAATAAGCTACTACACATTTCTTTAGGGACACAGTGACATAATACTCCACGCAGGATGTGTGTGTGTGTGTCACTACCTGTCATGTGTGCTGATATGATATTACCACAATAGAGAAATCTAAACCCTGAAAGGGCGTCTAGTGTTCCAAGTGACATTCAAAAAGACACAGTTAGTCAGAAGCAGTGACCCACAGAGGACTCACCTGTCTCACCTCCTCCTCCCACACTTTGCTTTCTCACTCAGCTGTGTAATCCCTCTTCTGATTCTGAGTCGGTCAGCACACAGGTATTTTCAACGTCAATCATGTCTGAGTGAAATGTCCAGAAAATCAAAGTACTACAAAATGTAGCTAAAGTGTCAAAAGCAAAATTCCATTTCTAAAAAGCTGACAAGTCTTTATTGTGTATGCTTCAATTGATCATTTCTGGTAGATTTCACTAGTAATGTAAAACTAAGTATGAATCTAAATCCCAGGTTATTTTCACATTTTCATGTCCACTTTCAGGCTCGAATACACACCTATCATCAGTAGCATCACAAACTACAACAAACAAACTACAACAAACTTTTAAAGATTTGTTTTATTGCAGTACTGGTGCATTAGACTTCATCATTTTTAGTCAGCTGTAACAAATAACGGCCATTTTTTGTGAAATCCCTTTAAAATATGTTTTTAGGAATAAAATGTGATCAGATAATTAATGATATATGAACGAATCCCCACTTTAAAACCCTTCAGAAGATCATTTGTCTATGTATTTGCTACTGAACTAATTTCACTCTGAATATGCAGATTAGGCATTATGCTGATTTAGGTTACATTTTGTTGGGATTTAAAAATATGTTTTCCAAGACAGACAAAACAAGAAAGAAGCAAGAAGTAGGGTGGGGGAGGGATTACAGTGTAAATATATTGGATGTGTTCATGTGTTTCCATAAAACACATAGTGTAACCATAGGAACACCTGCAGGCACACGATCTTGCATCAGTACATAGTTCATTCCCAAACATAAATATACTTTCATTTATTTTATTTTTTATTTTTTGTCACACTTCCTGGATTCTCTAAATTGAGGCCCAGGCAGAGAGGAGGCAGTTTCTTCCGTGGTTATATGTTAAGAAAGTCCTCCTGCTATATAAGATAAAACATACTTCTAATTTTCATGAGAATAATGTGTTTTGTTGAAAGGCATGCTAGAGCTGTACGTTTTTTGAAGCTACGTCCATGTTGAGAAAGTTATTCTCCAACTACATCCCAGAGGGCCCTAACATAACAGCTGCACAGAGCCATAGAGTGCACACTGGTGCCCACCTCCGCTCAACTAGCCAGCATAGACCTAAAAGTTTGATCAGTCTTTTTGATTCTAGAGGCGCTGAAGCTCTATGCAGTATTTTCAGTTGTATCGCCCCGCATTTGGACAGTGATCCTCCAAATGTTGAATTGTAATAGTGATGGATAAGTAGTGTGAGTAAGATATCCTGGTGTTGTTCCCAACTTGTCTGGTCTGATCATTGCTATTGGATGTAGTATACGGCCTGAAATTCTTCTCTTATTGTTGGCAGGATTTTAGGCTCTGTTCAAGGCAACTCATTGATACATTTGAGTAGTAATCAATTTTAAATGCAAATATCAGAGGAAAGATGATTTATTCAGATTGAACTTTTCTGAAAAGGTCATTATTCTACTGTCTTTGACAATTTGACTTAAAGTGTGTTAAGCCTCTGGTTTAAAGTAAGTTGTTTCCTATGCTGATCAATGGATTACCACCTGCTGCAAGGAGTGGATTTTTTCCAAGTGGACACAAAGGGAGACAAATTCCTGTGGTACCTAAGCATGTTTGAATCATTTTAAACACACTGACAGAAAAAAGTATCACTGGAACATTTAGGAGACATCTTCACAAAAAACTAAATTCCTATAGTTTGAAAGAAGAAATGCTCTGGAAGCAAAACAGCTGTTGAAACATTGATTAAAGTAATCAATAACATACAATATATTCCTTTTCATCCTAATGTGAACCTAGTCCTCTATAAATAGCAAAGCCTGCTGGGTACCACAGGAAAGCAAGACTTAAAAAAAGCAAAAGCCCTGCAGCAGAGGTGACAAATAAAGTCACCAAAGTTTACTCAACAAACAGAAGGAGTCACTTCCTTCGTATGTCAGTCACAGAGCCGGCTGCCACCTGACTCCACAGAGAGGATTTCCACTCTGAGGCTGCATTAAGCACAGCAAACACTGGGGTCAAAATGACAACACCATTTTTGCTCATGACTTAAAGCAAACAAAAGAGACACGTGTTGGATCATATCGGGTAAATACTTCAGGGGAAAGTTTTCTTTTCTTTTGCTCTTGAGATTTTCTTGGACACACATCACATGTTGTAAACTATCTTACTCCAGATCTAAGTCCCTCCTGATCCTTTCTTAGACTTCCTTTCCTCCGGACATGTGTGAAACATTTAACATCACAGAAAAACATGAGCTCCAAGTAATACCCCTCCCCTTTCTGATAACAATTGAATCCTGCACTGGATTTACACCCGGCTTTGTTTCCTCTGCAAATATTTTTTCTCCATCTCACAGCAAATCTTCCACAGTGAGAGGCAGGACAGAAACGCCTCCGTACGCCACTATAGAGACGGTACATTCCAGCCTTTTGTCCTGCCCTGGCTGTTCAGAGCAGCTGCTTTAAAACCGGACGCCCCTTTTTTATATCTCACCTTGTTGTTTGCTGCGGTGACAGCGAGGCCCTCACACAGCATCACACACATTCCTCACCCTCCTCCCTCCCCTCTTGATTGCTGCCCTTTCTCTAAGGAGACGTGCACGTTGTTTAATGTCCGCAGCCCCCGGAGACAATGCCCCACTTGACCTTTGACCC
Source organism: Eleginops maclovinus (assembly GCF_036324505.1). Taxonomy (NCBI): domain Eukaryota; kingdom Metazoa; phylum Chordata; class Actinopteri; order Perciformes; family Eleginopidae; genus Eleginops; species Eleginops maclovinus. Next base: position 5,411,061 of record NC_086361.1, on the reverse strand, counting down.
CGGTAAGGAAAAGGCAGGCTTAATCTGATGTTGAGATCCTCCACTGCCATTGTCTGTGGGGCAGGGGACTAACTGTGGCCCTAGACTAAAGGTGGGGGGGGGTCAGTCACTACATCTGCACACCAATTTGTTTGTCACATACGGCCCACCCAGGGAAGATGGCGGCTTGTCTGCTGACCCTCTCTTCACCCTGAAAACTGTCACTCACCCTGCTCATCCCTTTAACAGCAGAGAGGAACACTAATGAGTCAATAAGCTCCTGACCACTTTATTTATATTGATCAATAGCAGGGTTTGGTGTACCTTTAACAACTAGGTCAACAACCGCAGTTCACACTTTCAGACACTTTTAGATCTCTGAAGGCAGTTTGACATTTTGCAAATTTTGCTCAGTGATGAAGAAGCTACTTTGAAAGCGGCTCTGCAAAAAAATCACATTAAACAAATAAAAACTACAGCCAAACTACCCTAGGGAGAGGTTTGGTAAACTATTGTTACTTAATCCGGATTTCAGACTGCTGATTATTAAACAAATTGTCAGTGTACATGTGGTGCAACATTATGAGAAAACTTGATATCAAAATAGTCACATGCTTGCAAATCAGTTGAGATAGCATCACTAAAAAAATGTTTTCAAGTGAGTGGGCTGGTCAAAGTAGAGAGGCAATGTTAAGTACAATTATTAATCGTTTATTTTATTGTCAAAAGTTTGTAGTTAAGTAGTCAGTAGTTTACTAACTGAAAAATGGCAAAATAGTAATTGTACTACCCAAGTCTTTTGTTGTTAAACTATCATAAACCTTCTAAAATTAAACTTAGTTCAATAACATGTAGTTTGCAACTAACTTGTTAGTTGAATTAGATGAGAAAATTAATACCCCTTTCATATCTGAACAAAAAAATTATTGTTTGCTTAGCTTTAAACTAAAAACAGGGTGAGACAGCTAGCATGTTTGTCTAAAATGGTAGCAGGAAACCAGCAGCTCTAAATTTAAACACACCTTATGTTTTGTTAATTTATCCCTACCAAATAAACAAGAAGAGAAAAAACAACAAGTGGGTGATTTGTGAGGCTTAAGGCGCTAAGTTAAGCCAACTGGATGCTAGCTGTTGCTTCATATTTATAGATCATGAGAGTCTCTCTTTTTCAAAATTGTTCTGCAAGCCAAGCTAAAGCAGGACAAAAAAGAAAAGTAAGCGATTGAGCACTTAGATAATGTATATGTAGACTGCAGTCCATCAAATGTTATGACAAAATAATAATTTCACCTGCAATGAAGACCATGATGGGTAAAATGAAGAGTAGTGACAATGAACAAATCAATGACAATTAATGGTATTCATTAAAAAAGGTAAAGATATTATTAAATTCAACACTTATGCAAGATTTTAACTGAAGAACATTTTAATTTGCCTGTGACTACACATTTTACAGTTCAACCTGTTTCTAAGAATAGATTAATTTGGTTACTGTGTAAAAATACGTTATCAATTCATTTTCTGCTGTGAAAAAGTTTGATACACAAGAGTAAAAAGATAACACTGAATTATCCACTCATCTTACAGGCCGTCAGTATCAATCAGTATAATATATTATTTTCATAACAGTAAATAATGCAAAACAAAGTATAAGGGGCTAAAATGTGCTACTTATGTTTCAGACAACAGAATAGCCTATAATAAAGACTTCACCAAACACAGAAAATGTTCTTGTTTGGTGAATAATTATTTCCTATATATATATACAGGAGAAACACTGATAAAACAACAGGATTTCACGTCATGTCTGTGAGCAGAACATAGCTGTCGCATTGCATCACCAAAACATTACCCATACTACATGTTTATTTGCACCTGGACATCCAGACGTGTGACTCATGCTGTCTGGAAGTGAGAGCGGAACAAAGCGGAAAATAAAAAATGAAATAACTTATTCGTAGAACATAAATTATTATTTCCTAATATTTACACATGGTACCTTTGAACATCAGTGCATCACAGACACAATTATGTATCTCCTCAAGTAAACTAGTGAGTAACCCTGCCCCGGTTTTGCTGGAAATGTACTGACGTAACCATGACGGTGGTTAAAGTTGCATGAAATGACTTCAAATAAGGACTAGAGGACGTTCCCTGAGTCGTAGGCCATGTCAAGTGCTGGAAATCAGTCACTCAAGACTTAATTATGGGTGAAAACTTAAGTTTATCATTTAGGTTTTTTAGGGAAATTGGCCACAAAAGGGTAATCAATGTTTCTTTGAAATATTATTAGAGCCTTTGAAGATTTTAGACATTAATTAATTATATCAAGGAAGATTTCATGGTTGTTTGCTCTGGCTTACAATGGACCTGGATTGCCTTTACTGATTTTGATTTAAAAAAGAACTAGAGTAAAATTGAACATACCATACAGTATATTAAAAGTTTATGATCATGAAAAAGATCATGGTACTAGCAGTCCATAAAAGTTATACATAGTGTCCCATAGGCCAATTAATGGCTGGTAAAAGGACAAGAAGGGGCATAAATTGTTTTATATTTGCAATGGAAATCATTTATTTAAGATTACAACCTTAATGATCCTTAAAGGGGAATATTTAAACTTCTCTTTTAAATATAAATGGTTTTTAACATTTTTGGAGAAAAAAAATGCTCCCTGGCTAGCAGTCATTCAAGACGTTCAATACCACTCTCCTTTCTGTACGGCAAATGTAAAGCTGCATTCAAGAGATAGTTAGCTTAGCTTAGCTTAGCAATTGGAACAGGTGGGAACCCAGCCTGGCTCTCTCCAAAGGAAACAGGAAATGGCAACATGCAGCTTAAAGTTCACTAACTAATACATTATATATTTTCTTTTACGCCTGCAAAAACTGAGGTTAAAAAAATGAAAGCTAGCTGTTTCCAGTCTTTTGGCTAAGTTGAGCTAACAAGTGGCTAACCGTAGCTTCATATTGACATTTCAGTGGTCCCAACCATCTAACTCGGTGCAAGAAGTTGAATAGGTGTATTTGCCAATAACTGTATTTGAATTTGGTAACATGGTAGATTCATATTTTTTAACCAATTATCTTACCATATGGGCATCAATATGCATTCACTGTAGTGTTTAAGTGGCAAGTACACACAGAACAACCGTTTGAGGTATTTAACATGACCTCCTTGGGTGCATGGTTAGGAAATGCATCACTTAGTTTTTCTTGCCAAAGAAATAAAGCAAGTTTTCCTTATTTAGGGGGCAGTGTCCAGAGGGCCTGACCAACAAGGAGGTGCAGCCAGGTCTACTACCTGCAGCCACAGGACTCCACCACCATGTCCTCGTACTGTTTGTACACCACATTGTTTCCTGAGTCGATGTAAAGGATGCTGATGGGGCTGAGTTTGGATGGGGCGCAGCAGCTGGGTGGCATGTTGCTTGGGTTCATTGAATTCATCAGAGTCTGGATTATGGCATGGTTGGTGGGCTCCAGGTGGGAGCGCAGGGGGAAGTCACATACCCCCTCACAGTGGTAAGCTTCATAATCCAGCGGGGCGATGATCCAGTCGTCCCAGCCCAGATCTCTGAAGTTGACGTGCAGCGGCTTCTTGCTGCACCTGGATTTGGACTTCTTGCCGTGTCTCTTCCCGTGGCGGGTTTTGGAAGCAGCCGTCCTCCTTCTCCTGCTTGCTTTGGCACCTGGGCCCCTCTCTCTGGCCTTCCTCTCTAGGCCCAGCAAAGCTCTCCCCCCTCTCCTCTCACTGAAGAGGGTCTGCCTCTTCCTAGACCTGGTGAACACCACCAAGATGGCTTTCTTCTGCTGAGGCCTGCCATACCTGTGCAGGCCCAGAAACTGCAGGTCTAGCTCCCTCTCAGGGTTGTCCAGCATGGCCCTGAGCTCCAGGCAGAAGTGCTTCCCCTGGCTCAGGTGCTGCTGCTCTTTGAATATTTCCCACACGTCAAACACCTCCCACTTGGGCCTTTGGGAATCCTGCAGGTCCAATGTTTTGGAGTTGAGCAGCCGCCGGTCATGGCAGGAGAGGAGCTGGATGTCCACAGGCTCTGTTTCCGATATCCTGAAATTCCCAGACTCTTTGGTGTATATCCTGAGCTCGGCTCCCAGCACCTCCGCCTTTTTGGAGAGCGTTGAGACGTCGAACAGATACTGCTGTCTTCTCAGTGGGGAGAGTGGGAGGTCATCTGTGGAAAGCATTAAAACAGCATGGTGAGACACATTCTCATGGAGACGATGAGCATACCACAGAGATGTGGAATCTAAAAAATCCTGTCTGCACTGAATTAATCTGGGAATCTAAATATGAGTCATGGGTTTTCAAGCAATCCTACCTACACACATTCACACAGTTAAACTCCACATACCTTGTCCGCTGTCCACAAAACTTGCAATAGTGTTTGCAGCTTTAGAAGACCTGAAGAAACTTGCATTAAGTCCCAGTCTCTCCGCCGTGGAGAAGGTCTTGTAAATAGACATCATGTAGTCATGTGGCTCTATGGACTCTTTAGATGCTGCTTTATTTTTTCTGTCGATGGAGGGCGACGCATGGAACTCCTTAAAGTACTTTGAGGCTTCCTGATCATGTAAAATCCTCGTCACCTTGCTGCTCTTCGGAGGGAAAATAGCAAGAGTGTGAAAACAGGGGATTTCCCAGACAAACAGCAGAGCCCCGCAGAGAAGAGCCAGGTGAAAGAGATCCATCCTCTGGTGCTGAATCAGAGCTGTGGCCGGTGGGGGGGGGACCACGGGCAAAGCCGGGGCTGAACTCTGCATCCGCGCTGCAGCAAGTGGCGGCTCTGCACAGAGCTCCGGAGGACAGGCGGAGTAAAAAAAAAGAAAGAAAGGGGGTGAGAACACGCCTACATTGTACTGTTATCGCTCAGGCTAAATGGAGGGCGCAAATTAAGGCTGTTAAACTAATTGTTCCTCTGTCGGAAGCCCCCCCCCCCCCTCTCTCCGCGGGAGGCAGATGTGCGCTGAAAGGACGCTCGACAACTTCTGCTGCGTTCACGGACCCTCGCTTTTAGTTGCCACACAAAACCAAAATGGCTCGTCATTTGAAGTTTTTTGTCTCCATTTTAGAAGTTTTTACTCAGTTCAAGCAAGACTTTAAAAATACCACTGCAGCTATGCATCATTGGATGATGCGTTCAAGGGTTTAACACGGAGTATTCCGCCCTCTAGCGAGGAGCAAACATATCGGCAGGAAGAGGAAACGTTCCGCCGATCAGCTCCATCAGCACCATGGACAGAGTCTGCACTCAGCATGACATTTATAAAGAAAAAAAGGAAACAATATCAATTTGTTTATGAGGGGAAAATAGACTTTATTAGAAAGAAAATACAGTTTCAGAAAAATAATCATCAACATTAGAACTTCATGTCTTCCTTCACATGGTTTCAGAGTTAAGCATCTTGCTCTAAACCTAAACATCTATATGGATCTTACACCTGGAGTGGCATCATATAAAACTGCCATTTACACATAAAACATGTGACACAGGGAAAAGTGCTTTGCATTTAATTAGAATATATATTAATTTAGCCCCATCCCAATCATTTAGTTTAACTCCTTATAAAAGAATCAGAACACCTCTATTCGTCCCACATACGGGAAATTAAGCTGACCACATAAATAGAAAACTAAAAGGTGCTTTGCATTTGAATTAAAACGTTTATTATCTTATTCCCATCCCAATAAGTTTGGGCAATTTTTTATAAAACTGTAACACAGAAATAGAAAAAACAGCCCTGTGTGTAATATATTTGAGGATTTGTTTTTATTCAGCAGACTCGTCGGTGTTAATCTGAATGTGAGGGATCCTCTCTAACATATGGGGATGCCATCAGAGCAGCAGGCCACAGTGTAGATGACGCTGACCAGGCACAGACTGTTGACGGTCACAGTGGAGCTGGAGCCGAACAAGCTGTCGTCAGCGGTGGTCTCCGGTGGGACAGTGGCTGCGGTGGTGGTGGGAGGGGCCAGGGTGGTTGGAAGGTCTTCAACGGTGAAGGCACGTGATTCAGCATTCCAGTGCTTCAGAGTGAAGACCATGGTCAGGTTCTCACCTGCAGGGAGAGGAAGGGTAAATATTGTGGTCAATATTTTATCCTTAAATAAAGTCAAAGACCGAAAGACTGGGAGTATTTCCTGAATATTGTAGAAGCTCTTTTTAACTCTTTTGGTTATAGCATGGAAATGAATAATTAGACATTAGCTCAGAAGGCTCCCCAGAGGAGATTGGATAAGCAGCCTAAAGGAAATGCATGATATACATTTTCGAGATATAATATCCACAGAAATTATGAGAACTCAGGCTTTGTTTATTGACTCTTTTAACATGTTGTTAAATAGCTAATTTTATAATTTAAAATAAAAGATATTCAATTAGCTATGATGTGTAACAGATAAAACTGCTTATTTTTGAAAAGCAAAAATCAGAGAATATTTGGCTGTTTCTTTCTTGAGAAATGACAGAAACTTGTATCTGATCTTTAGAAGTTTTTGCCAAATATTTATTTTATAACTTAATTATTTCTGCTGTATTGCTGCAAATTTGTATTTTCTCTCAGGGGAAAATGCAGCTCCTATTACGGTCTCTCTACATTTTTATTGTTCTGGATATTATTCAAAGTGTGACGGTTGTTTTGTTGTTTGTACTGTATCTATGATTGTGTTCCTATGCTTTTTTCTTGGACTGAGATTGTATTGCTTTAGAACAGAAATAATAAAAAAATGCGTGATGAATACCAACAACCATCCCAGAGTTTATGTGTTTATATTTCTAAGTGTTTGTAGGATGAAGAAAGCTTGCTGCAGGCGTACCACTGTTCTGGATGGAGAGGTCCGTGAAGTTAGCCCAGCAGGTGCTGAACAGGATGGAGGTTTTTCCTGCCAGTCCATCCACAGCGTTCCCGCTGGAGTCCTTCAGGCTGGCGGTCACATTGAGGGAGGTGACTCCCACAGAGACACAGTTACCCTGAAACCAACAGCACAGCTCAGCGTTAACAGACAGATTATACTTAAACTAAATGTTACTCTGTACCATAACCATACCTTCTATCTTTAGTTTCAGCTTAAACCTGATGACAAGTCAATTCTAAAATGGAAAGTTTTATGTTGGTGTTCAAGTTAGTTTGATCCACAATAAGGCTTCAAGGACATACATTTGCCGATAAAAGTGGTAACACATTTGAAAATTAGGAGATACAAATTATAAAAATGGACAAATTATTTTATTTATTTATTTCGGTTTACATTAATTTAATCTTATTTTTCAAATAAGGGAAATTCTGTCTCATGAAGGATAACAAGGCCTATTATATGCACTTTGAAATGTTTTTTTAACCACAACAAAAACAAATCAGTCTAATAACCCAAAACCACTCAAATAAGTGGAAAACTGAATGATTTTTAAGTATTACTATTTGTGGGGTTGTTGCTGTTGTTGTGGGACCTTCATTAGAAGGCGGCTACTCAAAAGATGATCACAAATGACTACAAGAGATGGCTCCTATCTCGATTCACATCAAGATGGTTCATGGTACCCGTCTTCAGCCAATACAACAGAACAAGAATATCTCATCCTGAGCTGCTCTAAATGTCACTGTGCAGTGAGAAGTGATGTTTGCCTCACCAGCTCGTCCACAGCCATGAGACTGGGCTGCTGGTACAGGGACCCCACAAACTCCGCGGTGACAGGCTCCTCCACTAGCTGCAGGTCGCTGACGCTGGACACGTAGCTCACAGTGGCCTCCTCTCTCGTCACTTCCACCTCGGCCTCCTGACATTCAAAACACAAAACCAGTGGGCACTCAAAAACTGACACAGAACTAATTTAGTCTGTGAAATGTTTTACTCTGCAGTTGTAGTTTTAATTCTGAGGATGTAGTTTTTATTCTGAGGTTGTAGTTCTTATTCTACAGACGTCATTAAGTGCTTGAGTTTTGTCATTTACCTCCTTCCAACTGGGGTCTGAGGCTGGTGGGGAGGGTGGGATGACGCCCATGGAGGACACGTTGAAGCCGATGGAGCTACCAAGGTCTCCAGAAACCGCTGCCTGACCCAGATCATCAGCGATGCTCTTCAACAATGTGAAGTCCTGCTCATCTGAGAGGACAAAAGGAACACACAGATGTTACAGAAACCATTACTTATTCGTCAGTCAACACACATATACTGTAAGACATTAAAACAAACATCAGAAAAGAGCCTTCCACTAACCGTCAGTGGAGTTGGAGGTTTGCTGTACGGGAGGTTTCTTGATCTCCAGCTCCACCTTCAGGCCTGTGGATCTCTTCCTGCGCCGGGCGCCTCCATCCTCCCGGATGATGTTGGTGATGCGGATCATGTTTGAGGGAACTTTGAGGAACAGAGCGAGGTTCTTGATCAGGTCGTCTCCGAAGAACTCAGCCTCGGTCATGGCGGGCAGCTCGAAGGAGATGATGAGAACGGGGGAGGTGCGGATCTCCACGGGCTGGGAACCCTTCACCACCACCTTCAGCATCTTGTTCTCCTGGTCAAAGTAGTTGTTGCTGTCAGTGCCATTCAGCGAAGGGATGTATTGACCTGGAAGGAAAGAAAACATGTTCAACTTTATCCTTATTTTTTTTTTCAACCATTTCTCTATCACACACACTCATGACATGGGAAACATTTATTATGACATGTTATTGTATAAAGAAAATCCTTTAATTGAGGAAATGCAAAAACAATTGCATGGTCAGCATTTAATGCAACGCAAAAAATGATTGACATGATTTAAAAATGGGTGGAATATGTTGTTTTAACACAGATTTTTCAGTAAATGTTCCTTAAAACTTAAACATGTTTTTTTTTTAAATGACAGGAAAGATTTAGACCTAAGAAGTGTCCCTAAACAATAAAAAATTACAAAATCAAAATGCCGGTGGATTCTGGTGCTCTTGGAAAAACAGGAATAAAAAAAACTAGTAGCAGTTTGGTAGTTTATTATCATATCCCTGGTATTAACTCATTGCTATGAGTCAAATGTAGAGTTTCCCTTATATTTACTAAAAACCTAATTCCTTTCACAGACTCTTTTATCCCCTAAACAACCTAAATACATCCCTTGATAATCCATAATATTGCTGCTGGTTAAAAACGAAATATTTGTCTTTCATGCATCAGCTGATTGAGTTTGAGACAAACAAAAGAGCATCTTAATCAAACGCAAAGAAACAAACTAAATGTTCACACAGTATAATGTTTGTTTTATTCTTTGTATAGGTCTACTGTCAGATTATCTGCGTGTGTGTAAAGAGTACCTGGTGTGAGGGGCTTCTTCAGGGTGTAGTCAGTTTTGTCATCGTTCCACTTAGCGTTAGTTGGAGGAATCAGTTCGTTATTGACGTACACATCCAAACGCTGTGGCTTGGAGTAGAAGATTGACACCATGACGCTCTGTAGAGATTGGAAAATAAGAGATGTTTTAGTAAAAGTAGATGAATATGTGTGCCTTTTTCATACAAGAGCCCAGGAGGAGAATTGTGAGTGCTGAGTGTACGTATTCTCCCTGCTGGGCTCTGACCTCAGATGGTTTAGCTTGGAGCATCATGAGGCGGAGCTTCTGAGGGCTGACGCTTGAGAAGAAGACGTCGAAGGAGTGTCCGGTGGCTATGATGCTGTGGAAGAGAGAGACCCTTTTCTGGCAGGTGTAGCCCGAACACCACCCGTGATCCTGAGGACCTGCAAACACATGCCACTGGATTAAAAACCCAGTCTTCCTGTTCTTTTGACTCATTTTAGAGAGAACTTTCAGACTGTTCTGGGTTCAGATCTGTAGAACTCAACCCACCGTTGATCAGATCGATGAATTTGTCCCCGAGAAGAGCAACAGGGGACAGGCGTCTGGTCTCAGAGTCAGCATCCATACTCTCGATCACCAGCATCCTGTAGTTCAGCCCGAAACACTTGTAGCTCTGCCAGGAAGTCATGTAGGTGCAGTCCTCCCTGATCACACCTGAGGACAAAGACATGATTGAAAAGGAGATTATATTCTGATGTACCTGATCTTTGATGTCAGCAGAGTGTGTTTACAGGACTTTAAAGATAGAGATGTCCTACTTTCTCTGATCTTTAACAATAACACTTTTAACTCTCTGCAAAACCTGAGCATAAAAACAATAAAGTAATTCTATTTATTTGAATTTGCAGGTTTCACACTGAAACATGGATTTAAAGAAAATAAGTAAAATAAATAATAAATAATGACTGAATGAGGATGAATGATTGATGAAATAATGTTCCTACAATAACCAGTTCAGTTTTGTCATTAATTAGAAATTAGAAAAGCTAATGAGGTTAAGTCACAGTTGACAGGAAATGGTGAAGCGACCACTACTCGGAAGATTTCAATGTCCCAGACAAATGGGAGAAATGATCAGTGTTTATTGTTGAGCTTAAAAACAATTCATAGGAAGGCTATGTAAGGAATGATATCATCAAGGCATGTAGATTTACAGTTTTTCTTATTAAAAAGTAGGAAGTCCTGTCAAATAATATAAATCGAGAGTTTTTAACACAAATCATTTACCCCAGCTTAGGCCTATATATTCTCAGATAAAAAACAAAATAAATAAAAAATGAAATAAATATAGTCTGGCACATAACATTTGAGACGGGCACATTGGAGATTTGTCTTTTCAGCCTATTTGAAATACACTTCTAAAATGTGCTTAGGGAGAATTATTACACGGGACCTCACAACGTTTGTTAAATACCAGCAAACAAGAACACTGCCTCTACTGTAGTTTTCACTTTTTAGCTAAAACATGTTTTTCTTCACCAGCTGCTGTTTAGTTGAGGACTTTAAATGTTGATTTGCATCAATACACTGAAAAACTAAAACATTTTTCCTTAATTAAATGGTTTGTGTCGACAGATTTCACATAACTGTGTTAGGTTAGTTGAAAGCAATAATACCAAGTTTAGATACAAAAATATTAGTTTCAACTAAAAATGATTGCATTCAATTAAGTTCATTCAGTAATGTGAAATATGTCGACATCATTTATTTAATTAAAGTCAGCGGTTCAGTTTTTTCAGCGTAGTACTCTTTTTCCTCTCGAGCTACCTTTGTATGGAGCGATCTTGTCCACAGGGATGCGGCTGCCGTTGGGGTAAGTGAGCATGACTTTGGGGATGCGGTTGTCGCCCAGGCCTCTCCTGGAATCTCCCCCCCACTCATACTCAGACTGAGGCACCACAGCGCCCACAGCCCCGAGGAAGGAGCCGTCCAGGTCCTTCAGCAGCGTCTTCTTCTTCGCATCGCAGTCCATGTCCACACAGTCAGACGGGTTCGCTTTGCTGAAGCACAAAAACATTCTTATCATGCAGCCCAAAGACGAAAATGGTATCCATTGTTTCGAATGCTTTATGTAAAGCATAGCATTGTAGACCTATCCAGTGTATCATTCCTTATGTCTCCAATTGTATAATTTATTTTCTTACTGCCTGACGAAATGTCATCACAGATTTTGTCAGCCTGGCATCTGTAGATGTGGAAATGGTTTACCTCACATCCGGCCTGTGGAGGAAGACCTTGCCCCCCTCTTGGCTGTCAATCATAGTGATGTCTGAAACGTGCACAGGGTGCTGCAGATCCTCATTCAGCGGGTTGGTCATGAACGCAAAGTTCATTTCTCCGGAGCAGACATTCCCGAAATTGACGAATGTCGTGTCTAGAGAGGAAGCACAAGAAATAAAAAAGATGTTCTCCAAATAATCTGCAGATTGATTTCAATGGCAAACATCCCCAGAACTACCAAAGCTCAGACCCTGAACTCACCTCTGACTGTCATCAGGCCTTTGATGGAATTGTACGCCATGTTTAAATGATGGGGCTTTTTTGGAGCAGTGTTGTGGCTGGAAAGAAAATTGGGCCAACAGATTCCAGATCTTCCGCCTGTACAGAGTTAAAAACAAAATCACAAGATTGGGATTTCTTTTCCTCAAAATAATTTCAAATTTTTTCAAGATCTTGTATCCATAGGAGTCATTTACACTGGGAATCCATGTTTCCCCACTGTGGGACTAATACAAGAGTTCTGATTCTGAATGCTTGGGACATTTTCCCGCCACTTCTTCATATCATAATTAGCTTGCACCAAAAAAGGTTAACTAGCAAATGGGAAGGTATTGAGAAAGTCTGGTTTGTACAGTAAAAATGTAATGCAATGTAAATAATGAGAGGAAACACATGTGTATTGTCCAAAAACAAATCAGCTCCAGCCTAATGGTTCTAAAATAATTTAAAAAGTGCATGTGCCAACATGTTTCCACAGGCCCTCTTTAGTCCAAGTTATGTTGTATTCTAAGCTATGATATTAAAGGGGCCCTATTATGCTAATGTTCTCATATTTGCATTTTGGGTCTCTACCTTGACATGTTTCCATGCTTTAATGTTCAAAAAGCTTTTTACTTTTCTCATACTGCCTTGGTTAAACCATACAATCCAGCACGTGCACTTTGCTCGACGTCAGCCGATCAGCTTGCTACTCTAGGTAGAACTAGGTACCCTTCAAAAAACACGCCGGGCGGCTATCCTGGCTCCTAAATGGTAGAATGAGCTCCCCATTGACATCAGGACAGCAGGAACTCTGCATATTTTCCATTGTACCGTGGCAATTAAATTCCGGCAAAAAAAACAGCAGTGACAAAGGTATGGCTTGCTTGATGTGAATATATCTGCACTTTCCTTGTTGTTTGGAGTTTGCCTCTCTATGTTTTTTTTGCATTCAGCCAAATGAAATGAAATGTAATGGCTGTCACCTGGCATACTTACGCGTTGGTAAATCCTAAAAAGAAGGCCTTTTTAAAAGTCTGTTCAAACCCCGCATTTTTTCAGCCCAATCATCACGGCTTCCAAAAATAATACCCCTAGTCACCTCATCATAAGTTTGCACTGTACCTGTTGGGGGTCTCGGAGCTCGACTGCCGCCACTGTTGACGATATTAAAGTCGCTGCTAGGCAACGTGGAGGAACAGTCGAAGCTCGGGCTGCTGCCAACAATCAAGGCATTCTGGGAAAATATGAGAAAGATGAAATAGTCTCCCATTTAAAGTAAACCAATTAAATCATAGGAAATTGAAAACCAAGAAAACATGAACCATAGTAGCCCCTCTCACCTGAACGTGCACAGTTTTATCAGCGTATTCATGGGAAAGAGAGGGGGGGCCGTAGACGAAAGGCATGATGCCCATCCCGTTGTCCACCAGGGTCACGTTGGCAATAACGACACTCATGGG